>NC_142930.1:41938699-42063699 GCF_046866305.1 Octopus bimaculoides | reverse complement strand
TCATTCAGTACCTCACTGATCCTAGTTGGACTGTCTGTGAGGGAGCCATCCTTTTCGAAGAGGAGTCCAATCTTGCAGCGTACTGAGGCTGTTTCTTTTGCGTAATGAAAGAAGGCCTTTGGGTTTGACTTAATGTTTTTTATAACCCATGCTTCTTTGTCTGCTCTCTCCTTCACATAGGATTGTTGCAGCCTTTTTTCGATCTCCATCAGTGTCGTTTTTAGGCAGGACCTTTGGCCATTCTTGGGATGCTGGTTGAGTCGATTTGCAACTTTTGTCCGTCGTCTCATGAGGATCTTCCTCTCCCTTGGAATCTTGTTCCTATTTGTTTTGGCCTTGTGCTCTGGGACATATTTCTGGCTTATGGCTTGCACAATAGACATGAAACATTCTAGTCTAGTTTCATGTCAATATCTGGTGTGGAGAGACATTTTGGCCAATCCTCTCTGAGGATCTCTTTCTGAATCGATTTCCAGTCTGCTTTGTGGAAGTTCAGATTGGAGAGATTTTGGGTGCTTCCTTTAGGCTGTATGTCTCTGGTTTCTTTTGGCCCAAACAATGTGTATATATATATATATATATACATTATGTCTCACAGATACACGCGTATATATAAAAAAACACACCCATACCGGTATGTTCATACGTACATAAATTTAATATGTTATGGTTGTTACAATGGTTTATCAAGATTTAAAATATACTCTAATTAAGGTTAATAAATTACGAAAGTATAGATAAATAATTAGAATCGTAAGTAATTTTAATCTTCTAACTTTTGAGGGAAAAACTAATATGTTTTATTAGAACTATTTTAAGTATTTACTTATTACGGGTAAATATGATAGCGTTTTATAAAAACCTTTATTTTTATTTGAATGCAGAATATGTATGCTTTTGCCAATGTTTGCATTTGTAAGAATGTTCTATGAAATTATTAACCAGACAATTCTTTGAAAATAAAATAAAAAGAAATTCTGTTACACATAGATCACAGAATTTTCCACCCTTTTCATATGGCTTAGAAATAGAAAGAATAAGCCAGTCTAGTTTAAATGTAATGCTATTATCTTTAAGATCCCAAATTAGTTTGCTAAGGCTCGTGGTATTTCGTTTGCTTCTATCTCTAAAGGATGAAAAATGGTTAGAAATTCTAGTGGATAAAGGTGTAGCGGAAGAACCTACGTAAAAGTAAGTATTTTTGGGAGTACTAACTTGACATTGGTAGATAGTGTTTCTGAGTCTCACATTTTCACTTAAAAAATTAATTCTTTTAGAATTGACTTCTGAAATAATGATTTTGTTGTTATGGCTATTACTATTATGTGTCGTGTTATTAATATTGTTCCCTATATTATTATTATTAGTGTTATTTTGGTAAGGGTTAATAATGTTTGGTTCAATGATATTACTGTTTGAACTCTCTAGTGGATGCAAATGCCTCATATTGTGTGCAGATATTATCTGTGAAATGTTCTTTATGTTAGAGAAACAGAATCTAACCTTGTGTGTATTTATGACTTGGGAGTAATGAGAGTGTTTAGGAAAGTTCTTATTTATAGCGTTTTGGAACTGGAATACCAAGTTTGATTTTACATTTTTACTGTAAGGAAGAACTACCCAGACATATTTATTAGGTTCTGGTTTAGAATGTTTTCCGTTATTGTTTATAAATAGTCTTCGTTTATTGTTATCATTGAGACAAGGTTTTATTTTACTTTTATTTCCCTTCTTTCGTGAAAGGATGTTAATCTTGTTGCTATCGTTATATATATATATATATATATATATATATATATATATATATATATATACATATATATATATATAAACAGTCTGTTACAGTCTGTCATACCGGCCATGATGAAATACCACAAGGTATAGAAAATACGTATTCGCCTTTATATATTTATATATTTGATCGTTTATATTGAACACTCAATATTTCATATATTCAATAAGACATATTCCATATATTCAATAAGACATTCAATACTTCATTTCATTGTACCATCCATCTTTTTTTATATTATATATTATATATTCCATATTCTATATCCCACACAAATTTTACAAGAATATAAATAAAAAACATAAAAAACAGACAGAGTTGGACTTCTTTTAAATAAAATAATATATTCCTCTATACACGATCATACAAAACCCTTTTTTTAAAATTTATTTTTACTAACATATATATATAAACACACACACACACACACACACACACACACACACACATATATATATATATATATATATATATATATATATATATATATATATATATATATGTGTGTGTGTGTGTGTTGAGAAAAAAGTCGTCAGAGTTTGGGAAAAAGAACCCTTCTATTTCTTCATTATCATTAGTGCTTTCGTTCCTCTCTAGAACTTCCCAAATACAATTTTGGGAATGTACAAACAGTTTGTACATTTATATAAAACAGATGTTTATATTGAATGTTGTTTAAAAGAGAACGTTGATTTTGCTTTTGTGTGAGGTTCCATGACAATGGAGAGGAATAGATAGAAATATAGGTAGGTATGTACGCTAATAGATGGATAGATAGATAGATAGATAGATAGATAGATAGATAGATAGATAGACAGATGGATAGAGGGTAAGAGAGAAAGAGAAGGGGTATCAACCTTCCTATTCACTATTCGTTCATTTATTTAATTATTTTTTACTTTTACCATTGTATTGGAATGAGTTTAAGGATGGGAACGACGTAAAAAAAAAACAAAAACAAAAAAACAGGTGAGGTTTGGTCATCACTGAAATTCTTTTTGGTTTCTTTCTATTCCTCCTCTATTTTCCCTATTTTCTGCTTTTCTTCTCTTTTACCCTTCTTTTATTTTCTTTTTCTTCTTTTCCTCATTCCTTTGTCTTTCCATTTTCCTCTTTTCTTTCTTTTTTTCCTCTTTGAGTTATATTTAGTATATATATACCTTCCAAATATTCATTTGTGGATGGAATATTTTGATAATGTGTAGTTTTGCATGAAAATACATTAGTATAATATTTGCAAATTAACAATTTGAAAAATCAATCAGTAAATACGATAAAACGAATATATTTGCAAATATATATGCAGATATGTATATATCATACGAATACAAACGCTTTCTGTTTCTTTAAATACCATTGCGGCAGAAAATATTT
Source organism: Octopus bimaculoides (assembly GCF_046866305.1). Classification (NCBI taxonomy): domain Eukaryota; kingdom Metazoa; phylum Mollusca; class Cephalopoda; order Octopoda; family Octopodidae; genus Octopus; species Octopus bimaculoides. Next base: position 42,060,533 of record NC_142930.1, on the reverse strand, counting down.
AAGGTCTGCATATTCTCAGAATGAGATAAATCTCTTATATAAAGTAAAATTAAACTGTGCAAAGCCATGTGCATTCATATATTTATAAGAATTTGCATGTGCTTCTAGCTCCGCAATATCTATGTCCCTTAGGAAAAGAGTGATTTCGAATTTTACGCCATTATTCCATGACATATATTTTGTTTGCTTGACTTCCGTTTGATCTTTCCCAATTTGACCTTTATACATTAATCAACAGTTGTTGAGGTTAAACTTGGAAGGAAATTAGTGCAGCAGCGACTGACAACATAGTCACTGAAATATCTAGTCCATATTTTCTTTATATGGTTTACATACATGCATTTTATCCATGTTTAATTCACATACCATTTACTATTCGGCAGTTGTCTGAAAACCAGAGATTATAAAATGTTATAATTTGAAATATATAATGCATAACTCTTTCTTTTGTCACAGGAACGTGCAAGTACAGAGTAATGCGATCCGTTGAGTTTAAAACCATGTAGCCATTGCGTGACGGTACGTAATAAAATTTCTTTGACCTTTTCTCATCATTGTTCCAGAACAGTTTTATCTAGTGTTACAAATATTCTCTTACATTTCTACACTCTAGTACTTTGATAAGTTTAATCTTTCCTTTGTATTTTCCTGAAACGTCTGTCAAAATATCCAGCTGGATAACTGGCGTCGAAATTCATTCATGGGTATATCTATTTATTTAAATAATCATTGCATATATATCTTCAAAGGGAACGATAGTCAAAGATACAGAAATTCGTTATAAATCTTTACGTCCACAATGGAAAATAATTCGCGTGAGATCAAGTTATACAAGGCAATCACTCTGTGATATTTCAGACTGCATCGATGGGAATAAATTGCATCGCCAGCGAAATGGTGCATTCAATACTGACAGAGAAGCTAAGTTATGAATTAGGGCACTTGAGTCAATAAAACATTGGAGAAATGCAAAATTAATGTGTAAAAGAATAAAGAAATTTCACAAGGAATCTATGAACAAAAATGCAATGCATAGAACTGGATACATAAGAGTAATAATAATAATAAAAAATTCGAACTACTATACTATACTATACTAAACAATGAAATTCGATAATGCTTGTGTGAGGCTGCTACTTTCGTGTGGAGGTGCTACCTTCGTGGAGTTCATTTACGAACAAATGTAGGAAAATTTAATAAAACGGAGTATGAGTTTTCCACAATATACAATTAGTAGATTACAGTAGATATGGTGAATTAGAACTTTGGGGGAAATAAACGCAATTAGAAAAGCAATAATATATTTCATTAAATAAGACATTAAGTGATTTTTACCTTCAATCTAACTTCGTTAAGGTAATTGACGGGTACAAAGTAACGAAGGTGTTAATTTTTCTGAAAACCAGTTGCTAATTACATTTCAAGTGTAAGTTTTACTTCACCATCGGATCGATTGTTGAGACATCGTATAAGTATAGAATATTAGATTACTTATTGTCATGAATACTTAGGATATTGATTAGTGACAATCAAATGAAAAATAATCACTAAAAATAATTCTTATGCTGTAAGAAATTTGAGGAAAATATATTGTAACAATATTGCTTGAAAACAGAACTCAAAGCATAAAATTGTCGATTTATTTTAGCGTTTAGGAATGTAAAGGAATATTCCTAGAATTATATAAAACTGGATATTATTTATCTTTTATATTTTATCTTTTATCGTTTACTTGTTTCAGTCATTTGACTGCGGCCATGCTGGAGCACTGCCTTTAGTCGAGCAAATCGGCCCCAGAGCTTATTCTGTGTAAGCGTATCAGTCTCCTTTGCCGAACCGCTATGTTACGAGTACGAAAGCACACCAGCATCGGTTGTCAAGCGATTTTGAGGGGACAAACACGGACACACAAACTTACACACACACACACACACACACACACACACACACACACACACACACACACATATATATATATATATATATATATATATATATATATATATATACATACATATACGACGGGCTTCTTCCAGTTTCCATCTACCAAATGCACTCACAAGGCTTCGGTCGGCCTGGGGCTATAGTAGAAGACACTTGCCCAAGGTGCCACGCAGTCTGATTGAATCCATGACCATGTGGTTGGGAAGGAGGCTACTTATCACACAGCCACTCCTGCGCCTGAGAAAACTGGTTTTGTAATATCTTATATATGTTTGTTAAAAGAAACATGAAAAATGGAGTTTTCCAGATTTCAGAGATGTAAATATTTCGAGATATACATATATATATTCAAAAAGACAGACACATATGAACACATACACACATACACAAACACACACACACATATGTACGCATTATGTTTAATAGTGTACGCAAACGTGAGACATACCACATGATCCTACGGAAAAGAAAATGCAAGCTGTACCTAGTCGGTCACGCTGGTAACAGGACATTAAAACAATAACGACAGTCAGAGAGTGGTATTTTAATCAAAATAATACTTCAATTTTCTACCATAAATTGTAATTAGTTGATCCGTTGCACACACTCGCGCATTCATGCACACGCACGCACACACACACACACACACACACACATACACACACACATACACACACACACACACACAAGCACACACACAAGCACAAACACACACAAGCATACACATTTGAAATTAAATATCAAATTATTCTTTTCAAAATATCTTACATATATATATCATATATATCTTATATACGGAGAAAACAAGGAGAAAAACACGGAGGAAAAAAATTGAATGGTCTTTGGTCAACGATCTATCATGGCTTCTGTGCTGCCCAAGATCAAGCGCTAAGAACAAACTACATAAAATACAGAATTGACAACTCAGCAGAATGTGATAAGTGCAGAATCTGTGGACAAAACGGTAAACCGTATGGTATGTTACCAGCCAATGTACGCCAATAGCCGCGAAGGAATATAAGTGACGCCACGAAAATATAGCCAAGTTTGTCTATTGGACACTCTGTTACAAGTATGAACTTAACAGAGCAAAAATTTGGTACGTCCAGAAACCTGAAAGCATCGTCGAAAATGGAAATGCAAAGGTCCTATGGGATTTTATGATCCAGTGCGACCATGAGATGGAGAATAAAAGCCGGACATAGTCTGAATTGAGATAAAAAACAAACTATGGTGGATCCTAGATATAGCATGCTCATCTGACGACAAGGTATGCGATAAGGAAGAAAGAACAGTGGAGCGATATGACAGGTTAGCTCGGGAAGTTAAGCGGTTGTGGTCGATGAAAAGGGTAGCAGTAGTACCAATAATAGTCGGAGCCCTGGGAACAGAAAGCAAAAATCTCTAGATGTACGTGGAACAAATAGGGACTGCAATAAGGGTGGAGCACTCGCAGAAAACACCACTGCTTGGAACTGCTCGAATACTCCGGAAGGTGCTCGAAAATAAGAGGTGTTACCTGGTAGGGAACAGCAAACACTGTAATACCTCTCCAGCGTGAGAACCTGTGCAAAGGCAATAAAAGAGGCAGCAGAGCCACCATTAGGTCTCTGACAGATGAAGAAGGGCGCGAATTACTCGAGCCTGAAAGGATGTGCGAGGCCTTTCAACAGCGCTTTGCCAGACTGTTCGGGACAACTGGTGGGTCAGAACGCAGAGTAGACTTTAGTGCCTACCTGCATGGCCTGGCACGACTCTCAGCAAGAGAGGCGGAGTGTTGTGAAAGACCCATCACATCCGCAGACGTACGGGATGCGATGGCAGGCTGCAAGGGAGACAAGTCGCCAGGCTTGGATGGTCTGCCTTACGAACTTTATTGTCATATGCCAGATTCGTTTGGAGGCGTCTTGGCAGTTGTCTACTGCAACTGGCAGCAAAACGGGAGCATCCCCGTCTTTGTAAAGCGAGGAGCAGTGGCACTACTAAAGAAAGACCCAAACAAGGGGAGCGTCATAGATAATTTTTGGCCCATCACTCTGCTCAACGCAGATTTGAAAATTTTGGCCAAAGTGTTAGCCGAGAGGTTGGCGCTTGTCATCGAGAAACTAGTCGACAGGGCGCAGACGTGCGCCGTGCCGGGTAGGGGTATCCATGACAATCTCCATCTGATCCGCTACATCATGGACAGGGTAGTTAAGGAACCTGGCATGGGTGGGGCGCTGATCAATTTGGATCAATCAAAAGCCTTCGATAGGGTGGACTATTACTACTTGGAAGCCGTCCTCATAGCGGCTGGTTTCGGTCCCGTCTTCCGCGGTTGGATCGCTGCCTTATACAGCTTGGTAGTTCGCGTAAACGGTCATCTATCCAGACTCTTCGGAATCATGCGTTCGGTTCGTCAAGGATGCCCCCTCTCGGCCCTTCTGTATGTATTGACTCTTGAGCCTCTACTGCGGAAGCTGGCGACGGTGAGGGGCATCCCACGAGAGCTGGGATGTGGGACGAGCGTGTCTGCAGACGCGGACGATGTCACCGTCATAGTGTCGAATCAAAAGCACATCGAGCTGGTCGGCGAGATACTAAAAGAATACGAAGCGGTAACGGAGCAAAAATTAACCGGGATAAGTCAGTGGGCTTGCTGCTCAGCACCTGGAGAAGCAAGCCCATGCCGTCTAACAGCGTCTCCACTGTGGGACGCTGGACCGACGGGCCGGTTAAATTGCTCGGAGTCTGGTTCGGTCCGGACCTCCAAGTGGAGAAGAACTGGGGCGAAATAACGACTAGGGTGGTCACACTCACCCGGCAATGGGCCGAGAGGAAGCTATCCCTAAAAGGTCGGGCGGAGGTGGCGAACGCGTACATTGCATCCGTCATCGAATACCGTCTGACTGTCGTGCCTTGTCCCGACCTTACCACCACCAAACTGGAACGCATGCTCTTCCGCTTCTTGTGGAAGGGAAGCGTTCCGATGATTAGGCGATCCATTTGCTGTCAACAGCCGTTAAATAGAGGGCTGGGTATGCCGTGGTTGATGATGTGCAGACATGCGCTGAGACTGCAACATCTCCGGCGCTTCCTAGACGTGTGGTCGCCGTTTGTACGGCGCGCTTTCCCGCAGCTCGTCTCCTTAGCCGAACTGCAGTCGTGGATTAAACAGAGACCTAGGCTCGGCGAATGGCACCGCGAGTGTCGCGTTACTCTCAAGCAACTCTGCCGTCCGGGACCAATCTTGTGCAACTCTGATTCCACAAAAGCGTTCTATAGAGGATTAGTGTAGGGGAGGTGCGACGACGATCTCGGGCAGAATCTGGGCGTCGACGAGGAACACCTGACCCGCCTGTTCAGGACAACTTTCGTGCCGGGACCTATGGACAAGCACCAGAGATTCCTGGCCTGGCAGTGCTATCGAGAAGCATTACCCGTTCGGGATAAGCTGTACAGGCACGGTTCGAGACACACCGGACCGACCTGCTCGAGATGCGGTCAGAGCGACGAAGCCGTTCTGCATGCACTCGTGCAGTGTCCAAAGATTCCCGACCTGTGGGCTTATGCCGAACGGCTGCTGTCACATGTGGGACGAGTCCGCCTGTCAGCCGAGTCTATTGTTCAAATTGCTCCGCCACCGTCCCTCAACAGGGAAGGCAAAGCAGTGTTCATCATACTGGTGGCCATGGTGAAAGAATGTGTGTGGTGGACCCGAGCGAAAGGATTAGAGACGAAAACTTACTTCTCTGGCCAATCGCTCATCAACTTTTTCAAGTATCACTTGAAAAAGAAGGTGAGAATAGAGAGACAGTTTTTGTTTCGTGAAAGTTTCATTAAAAGGTGGGTCAATGTAGCAAAGATGGTGCGTGCGAGTGACGATACCTCTTTGAGCATGATCCTATAAATCCAGAAAAAAAATTTTAAAAAGAGAGAGAGAGAGAGAGCACTTTGCTCTCATGTGTCTATTCCCTGGTGAGGTTTCCATGGTCTTTTCCGTAGGCTTTTCTCTCCATGGATAAACCTAATGTTACCCAATTTTACACAATTGACATTTTCTGTGATATACGATACCCCCCTTTTTTTTTGCCCCTACCGATCCCTTTTGATCGGATTTGCCTTTTTTTTTTTTAAAAAAAAAGAAGAGCTCTACAGTTGTATCTGTCCCCTCTGTGTGCAGCCCTGTGTGGCTAATAAAAGAAAGTTAATAATAATAATGATAATAATAATAATAATAATAATAATAATAATAATAATAATAATAATAATAATGATCCTTTTTACTATAGGCACAGGGGCAGAAAGTAGGGAAAGGGTATAGTCGATTACATGGACACCAGTACTCGACTGATAGATTTTTTCATCGATCCCAAAAGAATGAACAGCATAGTTGACCCCGGCGGAATTTGAACTCAGATTGTAGCAACGCGTGGTATGCCGCTAAGTATACCAAAAATAAAGAAGAGAAGAAATGCATTCCTTAACAGAAACTGCAAATCTCTTCAGCAAAGATATAGTATGGAATTTGACATAGATAAGAGCGAAATATTAGTCATAGAAAGGGACAAGTAGTCAGCATTGAAGGCATTAAAGAGAAGCTACTTGACATCTAAGTAGCCGGATATTGGGTATGTTTTCCAAAAGTCTAATCTGTTGTGTGTATATGAACTAATAGTAACGATAATATTAATTTTAAATTTTGGCACAAGGTCAGCAATTGCGCAAAATGGGGTAAGTCAATGACATTGACCCTATTGTTCAACCGGTACTTATTTTATCGACTTTGAAATGATGGAAAGCGAAGTTGACCTCGGAGGAATTTGAAATTAGAAAAGACTGACGAAATGTCACTAAGCATTCTTTCCCGGCGTACTTACAATACTGCCAGCTCACTGCCTTGCGGTTTCCGACATAATGAACCATTGTTCACGAATGCAAGACGATACAACTGACGACATTCTATGAATTACGTGACAAATTTCGAAAAACTAAATAAATCATGTTATTACATTCTTATATTCATTGACTACTTTAGCTAGAGATGCATTCTATTATCCTTTTACGCATTTGGTTATCAACATATGTTAGTTGTAATATTTGTGTGCTGATTCAGGCAATATGTATTACGCCTGTCAGCTTTTATTCCCATTACGAACCATTACTCTTATACGTATTTGCATTTTAGATACACAGCTACAAACCCAAAGCTTTCAAGTTCCTCATCCAATAAATGTAAGCCTTCAGCCATATTATTTACTTTTGCATGACCTTTTACGAACATTCATTTCAGTCCATTCCTTGAATTTATCTGGTGCAGAAATATATTCTGGGAAGTTAATTGGACATATCCTGTTATTTTATTTCTCTCGAAGAATCAGCATGTGGCACTCAACTTTGCAAAATATATAAAATAATATTAATGAAAATGAATGTCTTTAAAAATGATTCTGTTTGAAACGCGTACTTCACATCCCATATGAATTCATGCATACACGCATATCTGCATATATATATATATATATATATATATATATATATATATATATATATATATATATATATATATGTACGTATGTATGTATGTATGTATGTGTGTATGTATGTATTATGTATTTGTCTATATATGCATGTTTTCTCGGTTTGTATGTATGTATGCCTGTGCGTAAGCATATATATATATATATATATATATATATATATATATATATATATATATATATATATATATATATATATATATATATATACATATACACGAATACACACATATACACGCAGACATTTATGTACACACACATAGTTATGTATGTATGTGCGTATATTATGAGCCGATTTTTTTTTATTTTTCTTCCCTTGTAGATTCTCTACAGCAGAATTGCTTAGTAATCTCCTTTCAGAGCTATTCATTTTTATCGTTGTTTTCCTTATCTTCAGATAATGATGGAGAAGTAAGTTTTTTTTCATTATTATCTGAAATTAAGGTATTATCAGTTTTTCTTTAGTTTTACTGAACAGAATTCTGCACTAAGTACAACCATCATGTTTATGCTGTTTCATTACTCGGCTGATCTGTGGGAAAACAAACTTATTAATATTGCATTTACTGTTTCTTTAGAAATGCTAAATTGTATTTTGTATTGTTACAACATACAAAAACATCCGTAGGTTTTCAGTACCATATTTTAAAAAAATAATTTCTGCCTTAATATATTTTTTTATAATTTATTAATATTCATCTTTTTTTTTTCTATCCTTATTGTAAATAAGTTTGGAGACTTTAAAACGAGTTGTTAAATACTGTTTTCTCCCGCTTCTCTAATAAACAGGAGAAATAAGTGGTAAATTCCTGCTCATGTAAGACAAATTTAATAATATTTTAGAATTGATTTTTTTCGCAAATGTAGGAAAGGAATTATCAAATAAGACATACCAAAGAAGATGCTAAATGCGAACTGTTTAAAAAAACAGGTTGTATGAATTAGTGGATAATGAATAGAACCTGAAAAAAAGAGAAACATATTATTATTATTATTACCTTATTTTATTTTATTTTATTGGTATTCATGAAGTATATAAGTTTCAAGCACATTGCGCTTTCTGGCAGCGCAATATGCTCGTATTAAATTTTTCTGTCTCAATTCATTTGGATGTCTCTTTCTGTTTATCCCTGCTTTATACGTTTTAGATATTTCTCTCGTTAACTCTGTACGTCTGGATTACAGTATAATTTACGAAATGTTTGTAAACCATTATAAAATTAAATCCTGCAAACTTACTTACTGCTTACCGTGAAATAAATCATAAATTAACATGACTTTTAAAATATAGATACCTTATGCAGTGCAAGCACATACCTCTAACGCAGAATTTTGTTATGAGACGCGATTTTCCATCGGCTTCTCTGGTACATAGATGGAAATGAACGTGATAGTCCAAATTACGTTTGTTTAGCATTTCACGATCCCAGTATGTAGTAAGATATGTACGAAGGGAAAAGAGATTATAAATATTTGTCGTCGTGACTATTCAGTTAACGAATATCATCAGCATACTTCAGCTACCATAATTTTATTGAAAACATGCTCTATTTTTATTGAAAAATATCACACCATTTCACCCAAAACTTAAACATGATCCGTTCATATCACGTCAGTTGTTGAACATCGTTTTCATGGAGGATATACAATGCCAAAAACTCATTTACCGCTTCCATTAGCATTGCATCCTAACGGATAGCTCCTCCTCTTTTGAGGTTTAGGAGCTAATTCATCACCACCAACTATTGATATTCTGCAAAGCTCAGAGTGTTGCTGCTACACGTACACATATAGATCGAATCCCGAAAGTGGGCATCTAATTTATTGACATAAAGTCACTTACAGATACCTGTTTTGCCCTGGCGCAGAGCCATGATTTCTTTCCTTACCTTTTCTATTGCAACTATATAAGACATTGCTTCTCGGAATCCTTTGTGTTCATATCCACTCCTCTCGGATTTTGCCGTCCTATTCAAAATTCCACTCCTGATCTTTACTATTTCCATGTTCCAAAATTTACGTCTAAGTATAATAGCATATTTGCAGACCGTAAATTCTGTTATTTTCTTCGTCATATTCGCTACATTTGTTGCAAATGAATAATAGCGCTTATAGCCATTCATATTCATATCGTATAAACATTATTAGTACACTGTTTCAACTTCAATTTGTTTGGTTTTTTAACGGTTGCATTATGTAACAAGCTTGAGTTCCTGGTGTTTATTTCTTTGTTTCTGTTATTTATATTATGCTTTTAAACTTTCGCTTGTTTCGTCCATCACACTATGGCCGAGCTGGTGGGGGGGGGGGCTCGTTTCTTCCTCCACGTGATATAGTCCAATGAAGAGTTTTGATGGAACATCTGGAGTATAAGAGAATTTTACATCGCTGCCCTAAACTGTGTCTCATTTCGAGCCATTGGTTCGTCTGGTATAGTGGAGAGGATATATATTTATCTATATATATATGTATGTATGTATATATATACATATATGTATGTATTTATCTATATATATATGTATGTATGTATATATATACATATATGTATGTATTTATCTATATATATATGTATGTATGTATATATATATATATATATATATATATATATATATATATATATATATGTGTGTGTGTGAGAAAGTTGCTATGTGAAAGGACGTGGTTGGATGTATAAAAGATAATAAGAGGGAAAAAACTACAGAAGGCTTGTGTTACATGGTTAAAGTATATATTTAAATTATGTCAGAAAAATGTTAGGATAATGTTATAAAATCCTTTTGGTATATAAACATTGTATTTTGAGAAATAACCGGTTTCGTGTTGTCTTTTCAAATTTCTCTACTTCATTGTGTCGTGTTCGCTCCAGTCTGAGAAAGAAGAGTTCTAGATAGGGGGAGGTAATTAGGGATTTCTTCCGGAATAGGGCAGATAATCGAAATCTAGGAGGTGGTAGAATTTGATTAATTTACCATAGTTTTGTTCTATATTTCCCCCCCCCTTCTTTTTTCTCAGTGGGGTGATGAATTTCCTTATTTAAATGTGTTAGCAATGGTTAAGTTTGGGTTTGTATTTTTGAATGAAAAAGGTTTCCTTATTTAATCTAGTCTGTGTTGGTGTTTTAATGGCACATTGATAAAAAGGAAAGATTATAAATTGTGGTAGCATTTGTTTTGCGCATTTCTCAATATGATCAGTAAAAGGTATCATTCGGTATTCTGGGTGTGCAATCTGCTGGCGGTGCAGAGTGCATCTACGTCTGAGCGATAATCTTGTGGACCCTATGTAGTTCTCGTGGCAGCCCGAACATCTTATTACAGAAATAAGATTTTCTGAGGCACAAGTAAAGTTAGATTTAACTTTGAATTTGTGTCCTTCTTTGAAGAGGAATTCTGAACCTTCTAGAATGTTTGGGCATGTTGCACAATTTGGTCGACCACATTTGTTTAATTTCGCATCTGTTGTTTCGGAAAATAATTTTGCCTGTGAGGATCTTTTTCAGTGATTTTGGTTGTTTGTGGCTTTTTGATGATTTTGTGTGTGTGTAAAATTTCCTTTAATTTGGCGTCCTTATGTAGCATTGGTATGTTTTGGGTGATGATGGTGAAGGCTTCTTTGTTTCTGGGGTTGTATGTGGATAGGTACGGCAGTATTTTCGGGGTATGTGTGTTGCTGTGTTTAACTTTTCTTAAGTTTTCTATGTTAATTTGTGATGCACGTCTGATTCCATCCTCTATGAGTTGAACTGGGTAGTGTCTGTCAATTAGTGTGTTTTTGAGTTCTTGTAATCTGTAGTCTCTAGTATTTTCTTCTGACACTATTGTGCATATCCTTCTTGCACATTGTATTTTAGCCCTTTTGAGAGGATGTCTATTTTTATGCTAGAAAGAGGTTTGGTTGAGAGATTGATTATCTTCGGTTTTTTCTGATTACTAGATTCCAGCCTGTGTTCTGGTGTCTCTGGCCTTGGGCTAAAAAATGTTGTTTGTAAATTTGTTTGCATGAGCTGTCTGTTAGGTTATATGGGATCGGAATTGCTATGGGCACTAGGGCAGATCCAGTCATTGCGAACCTAACAATGGGTTACTTGGAAATAATAATATACCAGGAATCTTTATCCACCTTTGGAAACACCCTTTCCCAATACATAAAAGAAAATTGGAAAAGGTTCCTGGACGACTGTTTTATACTCTGGAATGAAAACACAGATGAACTCTTGAAATTCAAAAGTCTATTGAACAGTGTCAACCCAAACATACAGTTCACAATGAAGTACAACCAAAAGGAGCTCCCATTCTTGGATATACTAATTAAAAAAGTAAACCTAAAATTAGAAACAGACATATTTTACAAAACCACAGACGCCAAACAATATCTACTATTTGATTCATGCCACCCAAGACACACCAATACAAACATCCCCTTCAACCTTGCAAGAAGGATATGCACAATAGTGTCAGAAGAAAATACTAGAGACTACAGACTACAAGAACTCAAAAACACACTAATTGACAGACACTACCCAGTTCAACTCATAGAGGATGGAATCAGACGTGCATCACAAATTAACATAGAAAACTTAAGAAAAGTTAAACACAGCAACACACATTCCCCGAAAATACTGCCGTACCTATCCACATACAACCCCAGAAACAAAGAAGCCTTCACCATCATCACCCAAAACATACCAATGCTACATAAGGACGCCAAATTAAAGGAAATTTTACACACACACAAAATCATCAAAAAGCCACAAACAACCAAAATCACTGAAAAAGATCCTCACAAAGGCAACATTATTTTCCGAAACAACAGATGCGAAAGTAAACAAATGTAGTCGACCAAATTGTGCAACATGCCCAAACATTCTAGAATGTTCAGAATTCCTCTTCAAAGAGGGACACAAATTCAAAGTTAAATCTAACTTTACTTGTGCCTCAGAAAATCTTATTTCTGTAATAAGATGTTCGGGCTGCCACGAGAACTACATAGGGTCCACAAGATTATCGCTCAGACGTAGATGCACTCTGCACCGCCAGCAGATTGCACACCCAGAATACCGAATGATACCTTTTACTGATCATATTGAAAAATGCGCGAAACAAATGCTACCACAATTTATAATCTTTCCTTTTTATCAATGTGCCATTAAAACACCAACACAGATTAGATTAAATAAGGAAACCTTTTTCATTCAAAAATACAAACCCAAACTTAACCATTGCTAACACATTTAAATAAGGAAATTCATCACCCCACTGAGAAAAAAAGGGGGAAAAATATAGAACAAAACCATGGTAAATTAATCAAATTCTACCACCTCCTAGATTTCGATTATCTGCCCTATTCCGGAAGAAATCCCTAATTACCTCCCCTATCTAGAACCCTTCTTTCTCAGACTGGAGCGAACACCACACAATGAAGTAGAGAAATTTGAAAAGACGACACGAAACCGGTTATTTCTCAAAATACAATGTTTACATACCAAAAAGATTTTATAACATTTTCCTAACATTTTTCTGACATAATTTAAATATATACTTTAACCATGTAACACAAGCCTTCTGTAGTTTTTTCACTCTTATTATCTTTTATATATATATATATATATATATATATAGACGGTTTAGATATAGATTCAAGGTTTGAATATGGTACTTATGCGAAGGCACCCGAATATCGCATCCCAAAAGGATGTGTGATTAAAAATCAAACAATAAGCAACACGGATTTCAAAAGTGATTGCAGTACGCACGTTTCATGCTACTTCAATTTATTTAAGTAATGTGAGCATTACCTTAAATGCAATATGAAGAGCAATCTTCAGCTGCACGAAAATGTAGAAAATGTAGAAAAAAGACATATTATAAATGTGGCAACATATTAAATCCAAGTGGGAGAGAGAATATATAAAATCCAAATGTGAGGAAGAATATATAAGTCCATCTTGACATAGCGGGGTCTATCAGGCTAGTAATTGATTCTAGACAAAAGTTTTAACTGTCTCAGAATTCTATTGTTCGTTATCTAGTGGTGATAGCAAAGGGACAATTACTTCTAAAGAGAGGGAAGGTGTAAGCAGTATGCATGGACAAGGCTATAAAAGTATTAGAATCTAGAGGTTTCACTGGTCATAGTAGTATCAGGTCATTTTATTACTATCAAAATGTTGAGGAATTAATGTTGAGGAATTATAGCCCTAGGTATATGGGTCAAATAGTTTTTTTACTTTTAGTCTGAATAGGGTAACAGTATAGTGGTACAGACAACAACAGAACTTTAACTAATGTTTACACAAGACATATATATATATATATATATATATATATATATATGTATGTGTGTGTGTGTGTGTGTGTGTGTGTGTGTGTGTGTGTGTGCATATATATGCATGCATGTTTAAATGTTAGGCCTAAAGTCAGCGAAGTAAAATATGAATCAAGTAATAATCGCTAATCACAATATTCATTTTCAGTTTCTATGTATGGTTGTGAGAAATCTTACAAGGAGTGTAATGCTGGTTTTCTTGTGGAAAGAGGGAAGATAATCAGATTGCATGCGTGATACAGTTTAAACAATCTGTTGTAGAATGTGATATTTTAATGACGGTTGTACTGATCCCTTATCAATAATTTTTTATTTCCATATTTCATTATCATTTCCAACGTGTTTCTCCTCCTTCCATTTGTTTAATTTTATGAAAACAAATTACTAAACTAATTTTATAGTGAAACAAATATGTATCTAAAAATTTCTGTATTCATAATTGTCTAATAATCGTCGAAAATCATTTGTCGTTTGTTAAAATATTACTGAAACTTACGTAGTACTTTCATCCAATATATAAAAAAAATAGTAAGCCGAAAGATTTTGTGAGTAAAGCGAAACTATGTTTCTATCTCTATCACAGTTAAAGATTAAAATTAGCCAGATATTGGATTGTAAGGGAAGCAGTCTTTATAATGCAAATAGTCGAAAGGAAATTAGTAAAAGCTTATCGAAAATTCATCTGGCAAGGTATCAGGCACAGGTATAAATTGGAAATTGTTCGACAGGGACCCAAATTCGCTGTTGGTTCATGCATTTTGCATGGTCAAGTTTGCTATATACAAGTACTAAAGAATATCAGTAGACAAGTTTAATTTGGATGTTGACCAAAAATATCAATAGTTTTAGTTTGGTTTTCATTTGTTTGAAAGCTTTTGTTGTTTCTTCTTTTTCTTCATAGTTGTTAGGTAATGTGACTTCTTGATTGTATTTGTGAACTTCCTTAAAGACTAAAAACAGGTTTTTGTTTTGTTCGTGGTTTGTGTCTATTTTCATTAGTTTTCCTTGCTTCTGAAATAGGTATATTTGTAGTCCTGTAGTGGTTATTTTGTAATAGGTTTCTAGCTGTATGAGGTCTTTCCCGCTTCTATACGTTGCTTATATAAACTTTCTATGTCAGATTTTGGGTGGTGCATCCTAAATGCTGTTATTTTCTTTTCTTTCTGTCTATTTTGATTTGATCATTTAGTTAAGGTTATTGTAGCTGTAACTGGTGCGGCTAAAATGTCGATACCTATTATTTTGTTTTTCGCATTGATCTCTGTTTTCAGTATAAATCTAACTGGTCAACAGTATTCTTTCTTTATTTTCTCTTTCATCTATATGAGTTATATCGTATCTAGTTCATTGATTTCTAAATATTTATATGTCTGGCTTTGGTCTAATTCTCTTATTTCGTTTGCTTTACCTAGTGTGATGTTGCTACTCTTAAATAGTTTTCCTCTGTTCAAGGTTGCTTTGGCACATTTTTCTAAGCCACATTTCATATTTATTTCTTTGCCTTGTAATATTCTTTTTGTGAGCATGTGGGATTGTATCTGGTTTCACTGTTTCCGAAGGCAACTGCTTCTTTTGGAGCGTATAGAGTTACTTCGATTTAATAAACTATATATCATAATGTATGTGCGTGTGTTTGTGCATGTATGTGAGTGTGTTTGAGTGTGTTTGGGTGTGTGTTTGTGCGTGAATATATGTGTGTGTGTGTGTTTGTAAGTGAGTCTATGTATGTGTGTTAAAAATTGCTTTTGAGAATACAGTGGGTGAGGAAAAATAAACGCGCAGACATTAAGGTTTATATATTTACTTTGGCTCGTCTGTCTTCTGGATTCAAACAATTCTGTTAAACTCTCCCTCACCCTACCTACAGTTCAGACCTTTCCCCCTGTGACGTTTGGTTGTTTTAATATACAATGCATTTCTGCGAATGGGCGTGTTAGCAATGGATTAAATCTATGTATGTACGAGAGTGTGTGAATGTGCGTATGTCTAAGTCTATGTGCATATATATGTGCATGCGCGTGTGATTCTTATTGCGTGCGTGCCTGTGTAGGTCGCAAGTTCTGAAATGTGCTGCTGAATGTCATCGATTTGAATAGAAATAACGAAAGCTATGTCACATAATATCTCGTTAGAGGGGATACGGGATTATCTGTACGGCAGATATCAGTTTTCTTCTATAGGATCATTGAGATTGGGAAGTAGATTAAAGCTTTGTTATCTCCATATTCCATTTAATGTAACAAGTATAATCTCTTGAATTATCGCAGCTGAATAGCTGCAACCAAGTGAGTTTACACTTAGAATGTTTCCTTTTTCATATCAAGGTATAAATATTCACTTATGCGTGTATTCATAGTAGAAGTTAAACGTGCGCATACATATTGGCACGCATATATCCGCATATATATATATATATATATATATATATATATATATATATATATATATATATATATATATATATATATATATATATATATATATATACAGATAGATAGATAGATAGATAGATAGATTGATATTTATGTGAGGCTTGTGCGTTTATGCGTGTATATACGCATGAGTGTATAAGGGTGTGTATGAATATGTGTATTGGTGCACACACACACACACACACACACACACACACACACACACACACACACACACACACACACACACACACACACACATATATATATATATATATATATATATATATATATATATATATATATATATATATATATATATATATACTGTTGTCGAAAGTATGCAAAAGTGAAAATAACACTGACATCTCATTTTAACAGATATAACTGCCGAAATTACATAAAGATATCTTAGAATACTAGAAAGTAAATGTATTCAATAAAATTACCACTGGCTTCAACCACGGCCCTCAGACGAGTTCAGAATCTCCAACAGCCCTTCTGGGTGGTCTCCTTGTTTAAGGTGGCTAGTGCTGCCATAATCATTGCCTTTAGTTCGTCTTTGGTGTTACAACTGCGCACCACACATAATATTAAAGGGGCTTGCAGTCTGGACCCTTTGTGTGGCAACAGGACTTTGCCCCATGGTGTAAAGCCCTGTTGCCAGACACAAGGTCTTCCAGTAGCCACCCTCATGACCCAGGATAGCACTACCTCCTCCAGGCACTTAATGTAGGCCACCAGCTTGAGTGTGAGGCCGTGTGGGAAGATAAATGGAGGCATAATGTCGCCATCACTAGTGATCACGCCAAACACCATAATGGGTTTTTGATTTTTATCACTCTCGGTATAAGACCTCAGATTGAACTGTCCTCAGCTTGACAACCAAACACTCTGAAATGTCCGTGTTGGAGTGTCCGGTGTATATACTAAGCAGTACAGTATGTAGTTTCCAAATTTCTGGCAGAGTGAATTACGTCAGGGTGCCCAACTGACTCTACTATACTGTGTAGTTGACCAAATGAGAAACAAACAATGGGCATACGTGACATTAAAAATATAAAATTTCGACAATTTACCCATAGCATCACGTATATATTTGTATGTGATTATATATATATATATATATATATATATACACGTCTGTGCGTGGTGTGTGAGTTTATCGGTATATACGTATCTGTTGAAAAGATATTGTATCAACATAATTTTAGAGTATGTAAAGCGAAAAGCGCATAACACATGCTATACATTCTTTTATTCTGCCGATGCAGTCTGCCATATTTCGATAATGTGATCCAGCAGGCAACATAATGTTTTACAATAATAGGACTAATTTTTGTCGAAGGATTTTGTCTTGTTACAAGTCCTCACATATATAACATGAAGCAACAGAAAACAGCATTAACGGAATGTGTATATACATACGTATACACACACATGCACACGCACACACACACGCACTCACTCACACATACACACACATGCATATATACATACATAGTGACACTCTTTGTCAAGTTTAGTTGACGACTATAATTTTCCCTTACGGTATACCGTTGCAAACACAGTTTTTATTTATACGCACACACACACACATACACACGCACACACACATATACATATATATATATATATATATATATATATATATATATATATATATATATATATATATATATATATATATATATGTGTATCTATGTATGTCTATCTATCTACCTAACTATAGATGTTAAATGTCCACCGAAATATGTGTGTATGCATGTATCTATATATATGCGTACATGTTTTTATACCTATCTCTATTTGAGAATTTAAATGTATGAATATAAATTTTAAATGCTTCCTTTGCGAATGCCTTGAATAACCATTTGTTGTTGCAATATTTTCATTTCCAGATATTTTTTTCTATATTATTAAATCTGTAATCTATTTAATCTGTAATCTATTTAATCTGAAGCTTCAATGAATACCGTCTTTACTGCTGCTACACTTTCAAATATGAACTCATATTTTAATGCACCTGTTTACAGGTATATCATATTCTAAGAAAATACATTTGTGAAATCGGAACAATACCACTAAATAAAATTGTATCGTTTTATCGATGCTCTAGGGAATTAGTCTCCATTATGCAAGATCACAAACGTACAACCTATTTCTGAAAACAGGTAAGTGAACTGGGTTGCTCTTTACGTTTTAAAGTTAAGCCTATTATTTTCACGTTGACGCATACATGAATAATGAATGCTGGTGTTTAGCATCAAGGTGATGTTAGAAATAGCGTAAAACTGCTCAACATGTGTGGATCAGTCTCTTCTTTACAAATTTCGTGGACAAGAATTGGAATATATTTCTTTATTTCTCAAGAATATGTTTTGTCAAATGTGACAGGAAGATGACTACGGCAAAGTAAATTCTATTGATATTACTTGCCATCTGCTGGAAAATTTCATAAACACCTATTAAAACTATTTAGCCAAGAGTGACTTAAAATGTGAACTTTTGTTGAAACCCAAACTTGTGAGAAAGTAAAGAAATTATCTGCATGATATGCTGCGAATGACAGAATTGTATATGATTCTATGCATTTAATATGTGTTGCATTTCGGTAACTGAATAAACAAAGTCAATTAATAGAACATTGTTTCCATATTCCATTCGGGCATCCAGTGAAATAAGGAATAACAACTTCCGAAGCCTCAAAGGAAATGTTATTGTCAGTCCGACTTCCTGTACGAAATACTTTCAGCAAATCTCATCAGTGATATGCAAAAGACAGTTAGCTGTTGATAATATACTTGTACTTATGTAATGGCTATACTTGCATCTTTAATTATAAAATAATACGTATGTTTCCTTATGTATATATTTATAAGCCTGTTGCATATGTTACTGGAGTGATATTATTAAGAGGAGGCTAGCTTGCTCCTTTCCTTCTCTCTTTGAAAGCATCAGCATTTCGAAGAGTAACCTAAAATATGTTGTAGTTACATGTACTATTACAACTGAAACGCTAGGACCTGCGTATTGAGCATTATTTCTGGATATTTCTTTTCTTAACTTTCATCTAAGCATTCACAACAACAGCTGTCAGTCTGAGTTCGTTTCCATTCTTATAGAAGGATACCAAGTTTATTCATATTCATGAATAATATCTTCTGGCAATATTCCTATTTATAAAGGCACCTACTTAATCCTTAATCCTATCCAACAGATAAATATCTTAATAGATTTCTGGTATCTCCTAATAATGTGAGTGAAATTTTTCATGCCTATTTTTTAGGATAGATATTTTCTTTCATGTAGCAATTGCAACCACGTGTGAAGGCAATCTTTTTGACTTGCACAACATGTATTTATTAGCTATCTCATCTTTTGGTATAGTCAAAATATATCCTTCTGAGACAGTTGTGAAGAAATCATTGCATATCCAGAGGAGGCGAGACTTTCTTTCAGTTTTGTATGATCCTCTGTCATATATAAACATTTTCCGATGTATTTCATTCCCAAATCATTGGTTCTGTAGTGTAATACCTTTTCTCCTCTGTCACATTCAATAACGACTCAAAAGCTTGTCTCTTTCATATAACCTCGAAACATTATTTCGACTATTTTGCACACCTATTAGAAAATGTTTGCATCCTATGAAGCCACTGTCGTACAATCACATAGATTCTGTGACTGTCATTGTTGAAATGTTAATGACGATAGGTTTTAGTGTCTTTCTTTGGCGTGATTTAAACATGCATACATAAAAGTAGTTATTCATTTAAAATATCATGATAGCATGTACCATGATTCCATTAATGATATCAGGTGCCCACGAAATCACGATTACGTTTAGATCCACTCGTCAAGGACTCAATGGAATCTCGAAAATGTGACAGAGGGATAGGGAAAGAATGTATAAAAATTAGGGTGATAAACATTTTATCTGAACAGACAGGACTAAGGCGAAATTAAGACTTATGCTAATGGACAATACACCCCACCTGTCCGGGAATGGAAAAAAACAAATCCATGAACAATTGCAAAACACTCCAAAAATCTAGAGGAATTGGTATGAATGAATGTCTGTGTATACTTTTAGTCGACGCCCTCATAAAAGAACATTTTGGGTATGTGGTCATCCCAGTTCTCGAACCAGTGAAGAGAAACACAGCTGGAGGATTTCGGGGGTCATAAATCTTTCCCTCTCAGAATGGGTTCTTTTCGTTACATTTTCATTTTCTTGCACCGACAAACTGATTAAAACTGTATTTTTACCTCTCAAAGCTTATGTGCTTTCGGCCAATATGACCTGATGACTCACCTACATTGTCAAGTGCAATTTATACGTGAAACCATTGATAACTTCCCGGAAAGCTATAAAGGGCTATATGAAAGAGCCAAGGTTATAGTACTCGACTAATTTATATATATATATATATATATATATATATATATATATATATATATATATATATATATATATATATATATATATATATATATATATATATATATATATATATATACATATATATATATATATATATATATATATATATATATATATATATATATATATATATATATATATATATATATGCATTTGCATCTTACATGGACATACGTCTTTATCTCATATACGTGTATATACATATATATACATAAACACATATATGCATACACATGTATATGTACATCTACATGTGCATCTGCACATACACATTTTGTCTATCTACCTACATACATACATGCATACATACTTACATGATGATCGCCACTTCTTTACAGAAGAAGGCTATCTCTTCAATTAGTAAATACTGTCATGATATCTTATATGACTAGCAACCTCTACTCTTGACAAACAAACTCTACGGCAGATCTTACAAATATCTTTAAGCACAAAAGTGTTTGGGATCGTAGTAATTTCTGTCTACGTAGTGCTTGTTTCAAGATAGATTGTACAATTCTTCGAGCATCAAATGTTTTACATCTATTGTAGATCATTTGTTTCGAAACCGATCGATCTTGCATCATCTACTCCCAGTCTGCCTCTTTCACATTAAAACCCTGAAGACTGCTTCAGACAGCATCCCTAAAACGTTTCTTAGGTTTATGTCGCCGGCATTTGCTACGCTGAAACCCTCCGTAAAACAACTGCTTTGGCAACCTGTCATACTGCATCCTAGCAAGGTGCCCAACCCCCTCGCGCCTGATTGCGAATGAGGATCATTACAACACTGGATGTGTTAGCTTACTGAAGATCAACGGTGTCTGGTTTTAAAGACTTCTAATTGATGTCTAGAATCCTCCTTAGGCAAGTCTGATGAAATCTTTGTAAAGCCTTGGTGTGACGCCGATATGATGTCCAGGTCTCAGAAGAGTTCAGGAGGACCTGTGTATGAAAACATGCTCACATACATACATACATACATACATACATGCATACACACATGCATGCATGCATGCATGCATACATACATACATAATACATACATACATAAATACATACATACATACATACGTTTGTGTGTACCGAATCACATACTTGTTTAGTATGCTACTATAAACGAAAGAGCAAACATTTTCTACGAACTTATTCAGATCGATTCTGTATCAGTTTTTGCATTGTTATTTCATGCAATGTGAAATAGATACATTTCATACAAACCGAATGGCCTCGTAATTTATTTTACTTCTTTTATCTATTACTGCCTTAGTGCTTTATACATCTAGATGGCTCAGTTGAAAAAGTAATCAAACCTTCTCCTAAATGCAGTGAATTAGAAAATAGTTTTGAAATGAAAATGTATTAAATTCCATTACCGTCAGGTGTACTACCGTTTTTCAAGCAATGATTGGATTAAAGTTATTCAGTATCATTTATTTCCTTGCTACTCGCATGTTCCTGCTTGTTGTCGCTTTTCTTCCTTTTATTCTTCTCTTACTGTTTTGTTTCCATTTGTCGATAAAAATTTCTTTCAGTGTTATAAACATTGCTTAGGACATTTTTCAATAGAATATACTGAATGAGAATAGGGCGGTAATGAGATGGTTAACTTCTCCCCTGATCTTGATGTAATTCTCTAACACTGAAAGTTAATGAATATATTCTAAAGTATTAAGTTTCTAAAACTACATTTTGTATGTACAACGGATTTTCCGAAGAAACCTGTTTATTTTTATTGTGAATTTTATGGTTATTAAATTAGACACTAAATAATAATAATAATAATAATAACAATAATAATGATGATTATGATGAAAATGATGATGATGATGATGATGATGATGATGATGATGATGATGATGATGATGATGATAATGATGATGATAATAATAATAATAATAATAATAATAATAATAATAATAATAATAATAATAATAATAATAATAATAAGAGAAGAAGAAGAAGAAGAAGAAGAAGAAGAAGAAGAAGAAGAAGAAGAAGAAGAAGAAGAAGAAGAAGAAGAAGAAGAATTTAAGGTAGAGAACTTGCGCAGACTGAAACTGATCCTTAGGTCGAAATTTAACGGACGGAATAACATTGAAGCAATCAACACATGGGCGTTTTCACTCGCATGGACAGAAGACAAACTAAACAGCTTAGAGAGAAAGCCAAAGAAGTTGCTGATTGTATATGGGATACTCTACCCAAAAAGTGACACAGACAGACTCTATGTACCAAGCAAATAGAGGAAAGAGGATTGATTGATGTGAACATAGCATTAAGGCAGAAGAAAACAACACAGCATGGTATGTAAAAAATGCCACAGAACCGCTATTGCTGGAAGTAAGACCATCAGCCTTGTATAGGATGGAAAATGGCAAAGATAAAGCACTGTGTAAGCACTTGAGAATGAATGAAACTGAAAATAGATGAATAAAGAAAAGAATGCATGTACAATTTCACAGGGATATTGAAGATAACACAGACAGAGGAAAGAGATGGCTATGGATGACTAAAAATAATTTGAAACCGGAAACAAAATGGGGGATCTAATCTGTGCTAACCAGGACATACACCCGAAGGCATCATCGAAAGGGATAATGCAAAGAATCTATGGGATTTCATGACTCACTGCGACCTTCCGATAGAGAATAAGAAACCAGACATAGTATTAATTGAGAAAGAAATCAATTGATGCTGGATCATAGATATAGCATGCCCAGCTGACAACAAGGTATGCGATAAGGAAGCTATAACAGGTTAGCTTGGAGTGTTATGCATTCGTGGTTGCTGAGAAAGGTGGTAGTAGAACTAATAATTGCCGGAGCTCTGGGAACAGTGAGTAAAAATCTCGAGAAGTACATGGAACAAGTAGGGGCTGCAACAAGGATGAGGCACTTGCAGAAAACAGCACTACTTGGAACCGCTCGAATACTCTAGATAGTGCTCTAAAAACAATGGGTGTTACCTTACTTCACTGGTATTGAATCGCTGACACCTTACAACACCTCCAACATTAAAAGCTCTGCAAAGACAATTAAATAACAACAACAACAACAACAACAAAAGTAGCAACAACATTAATAGCAATAATAGCAGTAATTATAATAATAATAATAATAATAATAATAATAATAATAATAATAATAATAATAATAATAATAATACGGCTGTAAAAATCAATTATTGATCAATAAAGCCATAACTGAAGACAGCCCCAGAAAGAAGAAAGGCCTCAGTATGGCCTGGGTGGACTACCAAAAGGCTTTCGACAGTGTTACCCACACGTGGATTCTGGAAACACTAGCCATAAACAAGGTGGCACCAATTATTATAAAATACATAAGGCACTCAATGAACAAATGGCAGACAGTGCAACAGCTCCAAACAAAAGAGGGACTTGTGAAAACGAAAGCCATCCCCATTAGAAGAGGAATATTCCAGGGAGACACGCTCTCTCCACTCCTGTTCTGCCTGGCACTCACACCTTTAACTGAATTGCTAAATAGAACTGGATGCGGTTACAAATGCTACGGAAAAACAGTCAGCCACCTTCTATATATGAATGACCTAAAATTACATGCTAAAAACGACAGAGAGCTAGAAACATTACTACAGACAGTACACGGCTTTACCAAGGAAATAGATATGAAATTCGGATTAGAAAAATGTGCCAAAGCAACCCTGAAAAGAGGAAAATTAGTTAAAAGTAGCAATATAACACTAGATAAAGCCAATGAAATAAGAGAACTAGACGAAAACCAACCATACAAGTATTTAGGAGTCATGAACTAGATAGGATACAACATACACAAATGAAAGAAAAAATAAAGAAAGAGTACTATAGACGAGTTAGATCAATACTAAAAACAGAGCTCAATGCTAAAAACAAGATAATGGGTATCAACACTTTCGCTGTCCCAGTTGTAAGCTACAGCTACGACATCCTTAACTGGACACTAAACGAACTATGTAAAGTAGACAGGAAAACAAGAAAAATAATGACAGGATATAGGATGCACCACCCAAAATCTGACATAGAAAGGCTATATATACAACACACAGAAGGTGGCAGGGGTCTTATAGAGCGAGAAAACTATTATAAAATAACCACCATAGGACTGCAAAAATACCTACTCCAGAAGCAAGGAAAACTAATACAAATAACCACAAAACACGAACAAAACAAAAAACTGTTTTCAGTATTTAAGGAAGCCGACAAATACAAACAAGAAATCAATCTACCTAACAAATAGGAAGAAGAAGAAGAAGAAGAAGAAGAAGAAGAAGAAGAAGAAGAAGAAGAAGAAGAAGAAGAAGAAGAAGAAGAAGAAGAAGAAGAAGAAGAAGAAGAAGAAGCTATAAAACAAATGAAATCCAAACTAAAACTAGAACAGCAACGGACCATGATAAAACGATGGCAAGAAAAGCCCCTACATGGTAAATACTGGGCTAAACTAAATGCAAAAGAAATAGACAGAGAAAACCCCAGCAATGGATGAGAAGCTCAGGACTCAAAGCAGAGACTGAAGGATTTTTAATTGCTGCACAAGACCAATGCCTCCCCACCAGAAATTACCAAAAACACATAATGAAAAGAAACATAACAAGTAACAGTAGATTATGTGGAGATGGACAAGAAGCAATAAATCATATTATCTCTGGCTGCCCAGTCCTGGCTAAGAAGGAATATATTCACAGACACGACAGAGCTGGGACCTATATACACTGGAAGCTATACCAACACTATGGAATAACAACAGAAAAAAGATGGTATAAACACACGCCAGAAAAGGTTACAGAAAACGAGAAAGCAACCATACTCTGGGATATGCCAATACACACAGATAGAGAAATTAAGGCAAATAGACCAGATATAGTTGTCAAAGATCATGAAGAAAAAAAATGCTTTCTAACTGATGTATCAATACCAGCAGATGACAACGTTTCTCTAAAAGAAATGGAAAAACTTTCAAAATACAAAGACCTGGAAATAGAGGTAACTCGAATGTGGAATCTAAAAACAGAAACAATTCCTATCATAGTAGGTGCCTTAGGTATAATAAAAAAAATATTCAGACAACTACATAATAAAAACACCAGGACTTACAAATATATATAACATACAGAAAATTGCACTACTGGGTACTGCACACATTCTACGCAAAACACTTTCAATACAGTAAACATAAGAGCACCACAGCAATCCACAGCACATACCCAAGGCGCACAGAGCTGCGCTCGGTGGTGAAGTGAAAGCACGTTATAAAAATAAAACTTCTGAACAATAATAATAATAACATAAAATGTATTGAACTATTCTTTGTAAAGAATTTTTGACAGGGTCTCGTGGTACGTGGTTCGTTTTACAGTATTGGCAAGTATTTGTATACAATGTATAGAGAATGAGTCATGTTATGACATCGGAGTGAGTTTGCAAAGAATATTTGATGCTGGTCATTTGCCATAGTACCAAAATGTGTCTGTATAGAATGCATAGTGCACAATTGTGTCAATTTATGGACGCTGTTTATATAGATGACACAGTGTGACATTTAAGCTTTAGCGTTGGCTTTTATTGCATGTAATGTAGGTTGTATTATAGTATTGTCATGTAATTGCATATTTTTTGTGATATATTTTATTAATAGAAATGAGTGTAGAAACTCTACTTGGCAATGTATTATTGGTTATAATCAAGATTGTGTAAAATATAGCGTATTATCTCTGAGTTTCTCAGTATTTGTGTGTTCATGTTCTTTTTACCAGTTTTCATAGCAATAGTTATTACTCTCCCTAAAGAAGCATCTTACATATTCTACCTCATTTTTTATAGATCTAACTAAAACATCCGATAGTGTCAACAGAAATGCTGTCTGGATAGGACCAACAGATTAATTAGTGCACTTGATGACATGCTAAATGTCGTCATGTCCTTTCCTGCAGGAATCAAAGCATCATTTTTATCAGGTCAACCTAAAGTTGTTTTGATGTATCGAAAGGCACAATATAATAGGGACTTCTCATGGCCAAAATCACCTTCGCAATTTTCTTTGGTGTTAAGATACACAAAGGTTATCGTGGTTCAGGTTTTCAATTCCAATTCACTATCTGTGGTGGCAACGATACTTGATTTCTTCTGTTAAAAACTTGCAACAATTTACAAAAGGTTATAAGTATTTGACAATTCTAAATTTATTATGCATGTGTATAAATATGTACATGAACGTGTGTGTATACATATATGTATGTGTATGCATGTATATATGAATATATGTCTTCACATAAATATATATATGCATATACGTATATATGGCTGTTATGTGTGCATATGAAGATAAATTGTTAGCGCTGCTGATGATGTGATTCTTCTAACACAAAAATGTACTTCCATAATTAAATGCAATTTAGAATCATGATGGTTATCGCACACCTACCTTCAGACGTCAAAGAAATATTGATTGTTTGGTTGGCTTCATATACTCGCGAGTAACTAAGTAAATTATCGTAGAAAAGCACGTGCAATTTCACCTTGAGTATTTCTAGATATAATTTGATGTCTAAGTTTTATTATCTTTCCTCGCATCTTGCTTCAATTTCCAGTATTTAATGCTATTCTGCTATTCTCTTGGAGAGGTTTTAAAAGTTTCAGATAAAATTCGGAAATTGGTTTAAAAATTCATTAGTAGCATATAATAGCAGAGAGAGCGTATGTATTTTTTAAAATTATGTTTAAAGTAATTGAGAAATCGAGGATGAATACGTGCAACCGATATCAAGACCCCAGATGCATATCATTTACAAAGGAGTTAGTAGTATTGAGTATGAGTATTTAAACTAACAATGATATATGTAACCTTAAAAAGCACATTAAATACTTTACATATTATACGTATCTGATGTGATATCATATAGTCATTTCTCAGATTTGTAATAAGTGCAAAATATACATGAACCTGTGTTGTTGGAGGCAAGTATAATTAAAATGATAAGAATATAATTGAAAGTGTGTTGATGTGTGAGTCTGTATCAAGACATATTTCTGGCGCTTATAGATCAATATATTGGAGGCAGGTGAGTATATGCCAAGGTATGTAGGAGCAATTAGATTATAGTTTAAATAATGTAACTAAATAAAGTAATATGTTCGACAATACAGTTGATTTTATCAACCCTGTGTTTCACAATATCGTACTTGAAATTACGTAACTAAAATCGATCGCTTCATGAACTCAACTGTAATGGTTAAATGCACAAATGTTTTATTGAAGCTATTCCACGATAGTGTAGACACGAGGTCGCACATACTATCACTTATTCAGTATTGATCCAGAAATCATAAATCGTGAAGTAGTCTCAGTTGGGGTACTAATTTATTTTGAAGAACACTTCTTAAAATTGTTAATTATGTGTTCTATTTATTCAATCATTTTCACATTCTGAAATCATTGTCAATGTTACGGCTATCAGGTTCATGCTAGTATTGTTTAGTGTATTTTCCATCCTTTTCTTGGTGTAGGTGTACTTGACGTTGTGCGCAGTCGTTCTCTTTGATTTTTACTCACTTTCAGTTCATTTCATGCAACCGATTTTTTCGAACTCAACCTTTTAGGTACTAATTATTGCTTGAACCACGACGTAATGATTATGAGAAGAAATCCTGGTCACTAAGCCACCTACCTCCATTTCTTTTTTCCAATAGTATTGGGAATTCCTAAGGCGGTGAGCTATTAGAATCATTAACACGCCGAGTTAGATGATTAGCGGCATTTCGTCCGTACTTACGTTCTGAGTTCAAATTCCACTTACAACTTCATCCTTTTAGGGTCGATAATATAAGTACCAGTTGAACACAGGGTCGATGTAATCGATTTACCCACTTCGTCCGAAATTGCAGACCTTGAGCTAAAATTTGAAATCAGTATTACTGACAATTCCGTAAATTTAATTGTCTGCCTCACTCATGACTATTTCGACATGAAAACTTTTGATGTGAGAAAGCAGTTGAATGTTTTATGATTAGGTTTGTTCGACAATGTGATTTTCTATTATCTCATCTAATTTTGCTAGACATCGACATCGTTTCTGACAGAACTTACAATATCTCAGATCAAGAATGCAACTTGCAGATGATTGAAGAATTGTAATTATCACTAATCGTTCAGTTAGCTGGTTGCTCCAATTCAATTTGTTTCCACTAAGTGAGCATCAAACCCTTACTTGAACTACAGACTAAAAGCTGACTTTAAGAATATTCAAGGTATATAAGAATCATTAACGGAAAATCTCGAGATTTCAATGATTGAATTATTTCACAATGATAATATGATTTGTTTCAATATTCATGCAATTGATATAGACATTTGAAAATATAATTTGAATTCAGTTTCTTGATATACAAAAGAATCAATCTTTATTATTTCTTATAAGTAACTGCTGGCGGCTACACGATGTCTGAAGACTTGAGTAAGAAGTTTAATGCAAAATATCGGATATACTAAGAAAAGCTCACGATGAATTGCTACAAACTCGATATATTATGTTAACACCGTCTTCTGTGAAAATACAATTAAGCGTAAAATAAAAAAAAAAAAGATATTTCAATAATAGTCAAATATTTTATTGATTTACAACCTGTAGACAGTTTTGAATGGATTTAATGAATTTATTGATGTTGCAAATATATATATAGTTACATCTATATGAATATGTATAAATATCTGCGTCTGTGTGTCTGTGTGTGTTTGTGTGTGTGTTTGCGTTGGAATTTACTCCACGCGAGTTTATGTAACCAATGCTAAAACCATTTAGAGAAATAAGTAGGTATTTCTTGTTAATAATATGGACTGATCCTGTCATATGATAATGTATTGTCTTTATTACTATTAGTAGCATTAAGACGATGAACTGGCAAAATCGATTGCAAACCAGGCAAAATGTACTCGGATCGATAAAATCGACTAACTCTCTCCACGAAAATGCCAGTCTTTGTGGCCATGGTAGAAAGGGTTATAATTAGCATTTGGGCACACGAGCCAGTGAAAATGATAAAATGATTAGCGACATTTCGCCCATTTTCACGCACTGAGTCAAATACCATAGTAGTAGACTTTGGCTTTCAACCTTCGCGGTCGATAAAATAAGTACTCGTTGATGTCATCGATTGTCCCCCACGTCCCAAATTTCAGGCCTAGAGCTTGTGTTTTTAAGTTGTTTAGCTTCACCTCAGTCTTTAGTCACCATGTCTGTTATTAGAGGCATTCGAGATGCACAGAGTTCCTTTAGTTTTCGTACAAAAACTTATGATATATTTTTTATGAAGTTTCAAATATGGGAGTTAGAAAGGTAGATATGTTAAATAATTGCTTGAAATTTGGTTTGTAATATTTATGGGAGCTACTATTGTGTTTTGAAGTACAAGAATATCAAATTAGTCGTTTATATTTAAGTCGATGATTTTGTTTATTGTCAGCATTAACTTAAGTGCGGTGTAGTTGTGTTTTTCTATGTTAGTTATAGTGTTGTTTAAGAGGAGATGATGATTTTCCCGATGAATTCGAAGGGGTATGGTGTTGTCCAATATATTATTATCGTTTTCACCAGTTTGGTTTTGTTCTTTTACTCTTGTTCAAATGGATTAATGCTTTATTTTCCGTAGCTAATGTGCTTGATATTATTGAACTAGTTATTTTCTTATACGAAGGGAAGTATGTTTAGCTGGTAGGCATGTAGAAGTTTTAAATCTAAAATTCAAGATGTTTTTCGTCTTTATTATTCCGTTTGGAAGCTCTGTTGAGCTCATGTGTTAACGTCAAGTATATTTCCAAGTTTATGAGGAGGAAATTACTTTCAATCATGGCTTCTTGGGCGTTTCTTAGAAATCTACTATAGCACCTTATAATTTTAAGGGTTTATACCTATTAGTTGCAATTTCGAAGTGGGTGACAAATTGATTGGCCAATTAGGAGATTACACATGACAACTCTTCATAGTGCCATTATGGATGAGAAGTAAGTAGGTGTGGTTTCCCCAGAATCTGTAGAGATGACTTTGACGAAGAAACTAAAGTATAGTTTACAGTTTAGAAGTTAATAGAAATTGAAAGCCAGTCCGAAATACGGAGGCATAATGAAGGTTTTGGATGATAAATCCTCGGGGTTTCTGCAGTTCTACTATACTCGTCCAATCTGTGATTTTATTCTTACGATTTCAGAATGTATTTTTTTTTCCTATTGAATAAACATGTGCCACAACGTAGCTTTCCTAAGTTGAGTGCTTCAGTAAATAATCACATAATCATGTGTCCATTCGTGATCATATGTGTGGGTGTATGTGTGTGCGTGCGTGTGCGAGCATGTGCGTGCGCGTTTGTGTGCATATATATGTGTGCATACATAAGCACTTTTGCATTTCGTTTTGTTATTTGATACAATCTATATTTCTGGAATAAGTTTCATTACTACCAAGGCATCATGTGTGCAGATATTTCCAGTTATATGTGTCTGGCAGATAAATTACGTGTATGCTTATCGAACACGTCCACTCTCTTGTCGAAGTTTTCTTAGACGTCTTATCAACACTATTTATCACATCATTGTCGCCATCCATGTGGCAGTAAATTAATATATTTTTGTCTTGATATTATTCCCGTCTTGAAGCTTGAGCGGGAAAGAGTATATAATTTAAGTCATCAAAATATTACAGTGAAACACTGATTGACTCCTAGGAAAATAAGAAAGCTGCTAAAGATAGTAATTTATTATACATCGATATAATAAGTGACTTGCGTATATACGTATCTGTTTTCATTGTAACATTTATACATAGTATTTTTGAATAAAAACATCTAAAAGTTCTTCTTTTCAAACAAATATTTCAATTACTATTTTGCGTGAGAATAATCTCTTGATATTAGTGACCGAAATATTTTGATATTCAAATTAATTTCTAATTATCAATATGTCAACAATGACTTTTCGTGGATTATTTAAAGCTGTTGACTCATAGAATTCAGAAAAAGCGTTAGTAAAAGAAGATAGCAACGGTTAATCGGAAGGCAAATCTTCAGAAATAATCTGGTATTTTATTTCAGTTTTTGTCTGAAAAAATTTAAACTAAACATTTATTGACTAGCTTCGTTTAACTTTTTCAAGTTCGCTTATGAATCCAAATTTAAGCGTATCTATAATCGAAATACCGAATGTGCATATTTTCTTCATTTTGTTCTTAAATTTTCATTTCCATTGATTTTGAACAAAATGCACACTGAATCTAATTGCCAATACTACTTGACGTTTTTGTCACATACAACTATATCACGCTTGGTGTATTTCATATGTCATTCAGTCATTATTACACCCGCTTCCATATTGATCACTCTTCATTATTACCCCTGTTTGTATATTTATCATCCGCATATTTTTACGTTTATATTACAACAAACTTTTCTGCGAATAGCATTATATATATAATTTCGTTCGAACACCATGCTATATGGGATGGTTATGTGGAGTTAGAGTATGAGATGTCTACGAAAGAAATTGATCACAACTAAGTTTCGAATACATATTGTATTTTTAAGTAAGCCATCATTATTTTGTCCTCTTGTAGTATCTTGTAGCTATACATGTTTCTGTGAAAACAAACATAACGTTCGACGTTTGACGTAATAAAATAATTTCTGCTAACTGTTTTTTCTAAGGTTGTATTGTTATTGCTAATAAGCACGAGGGCAGCATTCTGGCAGCAAATGCAGGAAAGAAAACAGTTCTAAATAGAACCATTTTAAAATTGTCTGTGTAAGCGAAAGGTAATTAAGCTAAATGACTAGAAAATAAGATTAATAAGATGGAGAAATATCTCGCTGGGAGTTATTGAAACAAAAAATCTTCTAATAAATCTCTCTACTTAATTTAATAGCAACGATGGAGACACGAGTATTTAAAATCTTCTCAAATATCATCGAAAAAGTTCTCTTTACCTCTGGGTTTTGAAGAAAAAAATTCAGCTAGTTTAACACTTTAGAATACTTGATACCGTATCAATGTCCGGGATAATTATAAATATAAAAGCGTATCCACAAGCCTTACGCAATAATGGAATTTGAAACTGTAATCTTGGTTTAGGTTTTCTTAATATACCTAATAGTTTTATTAATAAAATACGTGTAGCATGACGTGAGTGAATTATTGTTGAGGCTCGCCACTTGTGTTATATGTACATAGATACGTGATGGTTGCAAACTCGTGTTCGAATATTGCCATCGTCTGATCGAAAGTCCCACATATGTGAAGGCTACGACCAGCTAGTTTTGTGATAAGTCTTCCTTTTTTTCAAGCGATTATTGTGCATGATATTTTTTAGAGTGGGGAAAGTATTTGCATAAATTTAATCCGACTGTCTGAACATGGGGAATATAAACTCGAAAACAAGAACTAGTCTACATCATCGAATATTGTCAGTGTCGCAGGTTTTCTCTTAGTGTTACCCTCTTCTAGAGAGATATTGTGACAATAACAGAGGGGCCTGGACACCAATCCGCATATTTCCATAGCCCCGTGCATACACATGCACACATATTTTGAGATAGCCATTGACTGCTCATGAGCTCATCCGCCCTTTGATCAGGTCTTATCCCCCCCCCACGCAGGGTGTCGATCAATCACCCGCCTCACCAGGCAAACTTGACGATGCTGCTAGTCTAGTCGCCGACGACTCGACCATGCAACAGGTTGTACTGGGTTACATATTACCAGTAGCGCCTGACAGCGACCTGACATACATACATACATACATGCATACATGCATACATACATACATACATACATACATACAAACATACATACATACATACATACATACATACATACATACATACATACATACATACATACATAAATAAATACATATTACCTTTTACTTCTTTCTGTCATTTGACTGCAACCATGCTTGAAGAATCTTTAGTTGACTGAACCAATCCCAGTAACACTTTGGAAATGCCAGCGTAATTTCAGTGCCTGTTATTCTTTAAATGTAACAGAATTCCTTTAATGATTAACTGACACGGAAATTTCGCTGGCATTTCAAAAGTTTTACATAAATATTATCAGTATGTTGCGGAAAAACATCTCCGTTTCAAATAAATATTTCTTCAGCCACCTATTGTAAACCTTAGAGTGAATAAGAATATAAGAGAACTCTTAATCTCTACTTCTGACTCCAAGAAAACTAACATTGGAGTTTCTACACGCTGTACTCTTAAAATCAGCCGTAAGAGAGATAAGCCTTGTTCTTTGTGCAATGACGAGTCAAATGAATTCCATCAAGAATCATAACAGAAATATTATGATTTACACGTATGGTGGGATGTGTAGAGATTCCGATTTGTTGTACTCGGGAAAATGCACGAAACACAACTTGGTTTATGTTGGTTGAACAATTTTAACAAAAGATTCAATGAGCACAGATATGACGTCAGGCACAATAACAGCAGTTCGACAGAACTTGCCGAACATTTTGTATCAAACGGCTGCAGTTTTGAAAAAGACATGAAAATGCATATTCTCAGAAAATATTTTGAATCTGCTACACTTTCAATACTCAAGATGCATGGGGAGATATATTTTTGCGAGTTATTAACATCACGCCTTTGAGGAATAAATAAAATGACAGGAGAATTTCATCAAATTTACGCAAGACTGTTTGATTAAATATTCTTCTTTTCCCTTTCTTGTCTTTTTCTCGCTTTTTCTTTTCTTTTTTTTGCCAGTTGGAAACTTGAAAATTGAAAACGGATGACGTCATTCCGTTAACGTGGAGACGCTGGTTGCCCTTGTTCATATTTTGGATTTAAATTTCTCTAATTTTCATTTTTATGTTTCACTTTTCATTTTAAACTCGACAAAGGCAGGCTAGCTGTCGAAATATCGTTCATCCAATAAAATATATATTGCAATCGCTCGCATCGCGCTCTCCATATTGTCGATTTGCCTTTGTGTAGAGTTACAGCAATCCTTTTAAAATTATTATTATTTTTATTATTATTTTTATTATTATTATTAGTAGTAGTAGTAGTAGTAGTAGTAGTAGTAGTAGTAGCAGTAGTAGTAGTTCGGAGGCATGCGCTGGAAGAGCACGTCACCGCACCCTGGATTTGTTGGAGAGAATCTCCTCCTGATGAATGACACCATTGTACCGTTCAGACGACAAGGTTCCAGCTCATTATTCTGTTTGAGTAGTCGTTGTATGTGAGAGTTTCACGGGGTTGGAGTTAAAATCTTATCACAATCTCTTTTAGTCGCTTTTACGACATATAGGGGAATCATTGGGTGTATTCTTTGACATTCCGGTCCTCACGCAGCACTAGAGCAACGTGAAATGAAGTGCTTTGCTCAAGAACACAATACATCATCCTGTCAGCGAATTGAACCCACAATCTGGCGATCATGTGTGCAACATTATAACCCTCTGGGCCACGTATGTTCACTTACTTCTCAATCCGAACAAATTCGAAACAATTCTCCCTTATGCATCTATGTTCTCTGCAGGTTTGCTCTTGCTATAATATAGATCACACATTAAAAACAATCGAACAGATGTCATTTCAGTATGCGAAGCTCAGTTACAGCTCCTAATTCCAGAGTTTGTGCCTACATTATATGCCACTAACTCAAACAAAAAGCCGGATATTATTCAACACATTATTCGAACTAAGGAAGAACACTGGTTTTAAGAGCATACAGAAACGGCCCAGATATTAATATTTTTGAATTGAGGGAGCAATAAGATGCTACCTCTATTTCTAAATAACATTATTAATTATTCTAACAGCAGGAATTAATATACAGCAGTAGGCTCTGTTTTCTAACTAGGTTTTAAAATATTTTGCTAAAATAGACATGAACTTACATTT
Source organism: Octopus bimaculoides (assembly GCF_046866305.1). Classification (NCBI taxonomy): domain Eukaryota; kingdom Metazoa; phylum Mollusca; class Cephalopoda; order Octopoda; family Octopodidae; genus Octopus; species Octopus bimaculoides. The sequence goes on along the minus strand of NC_142930.1, from coordinate 42,024,980 downwards.
TACCGCAAATTTTTGGCGTTGTAGTCGATTTAATGAAGGATCTTAACTGTTTTTGCTTGAGCTGCTGAGCATAGTAACTAAATCTCGCGCAAATTACACCATGTAGTCATAATTAAGGAAAAGGCACAGTGAGTAATGTAATACAGTCTAATACGAAATTGTATCTACGTATACGGAATGCCTTTGTTGATATCTCTACCTAACTTCAGTTATCTGAAATTAAACAATACCATTTTATGAAATCTAAATCATCACAAAAGGCTAGAGAGCTGTGGTTACACAGTTAATCAATACTTAGAAATTAACATCTAATATTTGCAATGCTGTGTATTTATAGACAACACATGAGAATTAAACGTATTTAAAAATAATACAACAAATTCCGAGAAGAAATAGTACTTGGAAAAATATCTGGGAAACAAGTGGAATATATAATTGTGGTATTTAATGAAATTTCACAGCGACACGGATTCAGAAGAGGCGAAAGTAACTACAGAAAACTAGTCCATTTCTAAAATGAATGGCAGCCAGTTGATAGGTCAACTTCGTGACAAGCTGTCAGGTTGAAAAGGCCAGTAAGTTAAGTGAGACGCTATGCTGACGGTACACTGATATTTAGGTTCAAAAGAATTACGAATGCGTTTCAGAATATCATATGTACATTCTACTTCCTTCTTATTTATTTTGTCAGCATTATTAATGAACACCATTTCTTTACATTTCTACATTTGTGTTGAAACATCATTATACTGTCTGGACGTATTTAGTTAGAAACACTGTCAGGAGGCCTTTTTGATGAATATGTTCATCAAGATGAAAATTCCTGTCATTAAAAGATGGCAACATATCACGAGATATAAAATGGAACGAAAAACACAGTTTGAACGCGATATTGCCATTTTAGCCAGCAATGTTATGTTGACAATAGCATTGTACTAAATATAAATGAATGGTTTTAAATAGAAATCTCTCGTTATATTGTTTCAGATCAAATAGTTTATATTTGTACAGAAGAGAAGTTTGATAGAGCTAAGACGATTAAAGGCTCTAGCGCCCATTTCTTCTACTTTTAGAAACCAAATAGCTAAATATTTATGCTAAGTCTCAAGATGGCATATTGCGTCGAGCTTATCTTATTAATTCATCCGAAATTGTGAATAACGTTCCGTTTTCTGTAAAAAATTGTATTTAGCATTTACGACTTGAAGAATTAAAATGATTTTACAAAATATAATTATATTTAAAAAAACGTCCGTCTGGAGTAGATTGTAATATTTTTTCTATGAGTCAGATCTAAATTTGATTTTATACAAACTACAGAAACTACGGTATTTCTGCTTGTGAAACAAACACCAGCGAAAATTTACACACTAAAACGTTTTCGTTTTCTTAAGCAAATGTACAATTGCAGGCGCCTTATTTGTTCTGTGTTAATCAGCCTATTGCTGTCATCCTTGTTACTATTCTTATTGTCATATTTAGTGTTGTTTATTCATTTGCTATACATACATATATGTATTTATGTATGTGAGAATAAATGTAAGCGTATAGTTCACCGTCACTTATGTGATGTTATTTTTATTGGCAGTGGTATTGGTAAATATAGTCAGTCTTTATGGTTCGTCTATTCGGCATTAGAAACGATAATTATGAATGATTACACAAACCCAGGCACAGAAACATACAAACACCTAAGCACATGCATATAAAGTTATACATATTCATATATATGTACGTGCATCAAAATCACTGAACCAAAAACAGAAACGGAGAGCCCGACTCTTTTTGCACGGGTCTAATGCATGACTGCAAGCAACTGTGACAGCAAAATAATGAAAACAGGCCCTTACACAAAATGCAGAATGTTTAACCGGCACAGTGAGGCAGTTGACCACATTATCCTGACTGCCCAGGCCTAGGCAAATATGAATAAATATACAGACATTACCAAGTAAGTAGTTATATCGACTGAGCAATGCGCCAAAAATACAACGTAAAACTGACTACGAAATCAAAGGTAATCGCCCAGATATAAGCCTTAAGGATTGGGAAAGCACCTGCTTGGTCATTCTTTTCTGTCTTTTGGTCAGTCCTTTCTGACCAAAATATTGCCCCCCCCCCAAAAAAAAAGAAAAGCGTAGAATTTGTCAAAATACTATTATCCCGAAATCGAAGTATTGGAGTGAGGGGGCATGAAGGAGATTACAATACCAGTAATAGCTGGGAAAGCGAGTGTGATGAAAAAGATATGTATGAACAAAATCGTAGAAGCTATAACTGGACACCCAACACTGCACACCATCCACAAAAATAGCCCTGCTAGAAACAGCCCACATTCTATCCAAGACATTAACAATTCAATAATACAATCCAAATAAAAGAAACCATAACGACAAGACTCATTCAGAACAGTAAATATCCAATAAAATAACGCCCACAAAAAACTGCACTCAATCGGTCGGAGAGCAAGAACAAAATTCGCATTCAACACGCAGCAAACGTTACAAGCACTAATAGCACAATACAAACATAAATACCTCAAAATGCTATAAAACGTACTGATGTTATACAATACTAGGAACAGTTTGTATCTCACCCCATAAAGAGTTTGTATCCCACCTCAATGCTGCACACACCCCAGCATCACGGACGTGTAGCAGGTGATGTAGTAGAAATTTACCTAAGATTAGTGAAAATGTAGGGAACTTAAACTGAACGAAAGCCGTAGATCGAACACAATTTAAGAAAGACCAAAGAGAGTAGATGAAGAAAATTAGGCAGTACAAAAAAATGTACAGTCAGTTCTTGAAGAATAAAGATGAGATTGATTGGAATAGAACCTGACAATGGCTACAGAAAGGAGACTTAAAAGTGCCCACTGTGGTATTAATGTGTAGCGCTCAAAAACAAGCTATCAGAACAAACTAGTCTAAATATCACATTGGCGAGCACTGACTCGCCACAGTGTAGGATGTCCTCTGAGAAGGGAGAAGGGATAAGCCATATTGTTAGTGAGTGCTGTAAGTTCGCACAACGTGTACAGAAAAGGAGACACGACAATATGGCTTGATATATCCACTGGCTGTTGTGCGGTAAAGCAAATCTCGTGAGTGCAGAACGATGGTATGAACACAAGCCAGAGGGAGTAACAAACATTACAAAATTCCCTGGGATTTTAATATGCAGTGCAACCAAGTCATAGAGGTGAGATGATCAGATATCGTGCACATCCAGGCGAATCGAGGGTGAAATGTAAGGAAACCAAAACATATTAAGAAATACCAGCCAGGTACGTTATTGGGCATGAGGAGAGTAATGGTGATACCAGTGGTAATTGGAGCATTAGGAGGAGTCTCCAAAGGCTTTGAAAAACATATTAAGAATATTGAAGCTGCTGCCAGGCTCGAGATGATCCAGAAGACAGCATTGTTGGTTACAGCTCGCATTCTAAGGAGAGCATTGCCTCTTGGAGCCACAGGAGAAGGCACTACTTGAAAACATTGCTGATTTGTTATGCTTGCTTTCACGTAAAGAATAAGCGGTAATTAAGAACTATCTAAAAGTCTTTTAGAACAGCAACAGCAACAACGACACCAACAATAATAATACCGTTGTTCGGCTATCACGAGAGCTAAATGAGAGAAAAGAAAGACAGAAGACAGAGTCAATAAAGTCGATGTTGACAAAGCCCATACCCATCAATTGTTAGTGTCTTCTTAACATCAGAAACAGAAGGGTTTATTATTGCAGCCCAAGATCAATGCCTACTTACAAGGAACTACCAGGCCAACATATTAAAGAACGGCAATAACCCAACCTGTGGTCCATGTATGTTGGGTTATTAAAAAATTAAACTGTTGATCATGTTTTCTCCATGTGCAGTCTTCTTGCGCCTACAGAGTATCTCAACAGGCATGATAGAGCAGCACAGTATATTCACTGGGTAATTTGCAAAATCTTTGACCTGCCCCATGCTAGAAACTGGTGGGAACACAAATCTCCTCCAGTACTTAAAAATGCTCACATTCCACTCCTCTGAAACTTCACCATTCAAACTGACAGAAAGATAGATGCGAATAGGTCTGACATTATATCGAAAAGTTTCAGAAAAAAGTCATGCCTCCTCATTGATATGACTGTTCCAATCGATATAAATGTATCCGTCAAGACCAAACCAAAAACTGAGCAAATATAAAAATCTTGAAACAGAAACTGGCAAAATGTAGAACCTTAAGACTAAAACATTACCTGTTGTCATTAGTGCCCTAGGAATGATAGCAAAAGGGGCTGATTCCTACCTAACTCAGATACCAGGAAACCCCACAATGACCGAAATTCAAAAGATAGAGCTCATAGGAACTGCCCATATCCTACGTAATATACTGTCTATGTAATCTCAAATTTAAAAACAAACTTATAATTTTCTCATGTTTTCTTATACATTCTCTAGAACATTACTATTTGCAAAACCAAATATATGAACCCTAGGTATAATACCAACTTGAACTTCTAACATGTCTCTTGAAGTCTCTGGGTGAGACTTGGAGTCAACTTGTACAAATACAGGGCAAAAGTCAAACATATAATAATAATAATAATAATAATAATAATAATAATAATAATAATAATGATAATAATAAAAATAAGCAGAAGGCTAGGTAGGATAAGTCGATTATATCGACCCCAGTGCTCAACTAATATTTATGCCATCAACGTCAAAAGGCTGAAATTCGGAATTGAACTTAGAACTTTAAGACAGATAAAATTCCGCTAATCAGCTTCCCGGGTTGCTAACGATTCTGCCAGCTTGACACCTTAATAAATAAATAAATAAATAAATAAATAAATAAATAAATAAAAACAACTACAACAGCAACAAGAACTACTGCAACAACAATACTTACGTTTACTGTTAGAATCTACTCTTTCATTGTTCTCTTCATCATTAATTCACTCAGAATGATAACAATCCTTGGGTTAATGCATGAATGCCACGAGGTCCATGTCTACGTTTTTGATGAATTTGAGGTATGAAATCTACATGTTTGGCTATATTTGTTCTCATAGTTCAGTAGTTTGTCATTCATTCATTTTCAGGATGTGATTTGAAACAAAAATGTCAGGAAAAAGTATTGATTGAGGTGTATTCCGATGCAACGTTATACGTCTTGAATTCTCGTGCACTTAATGATGAAACAATTACTGCTCTTCGTTGATTCCCCGATAACTTTTCCTTCAAGTACTTTTCTTAGCCCTTGTTGACCTGCAGCTGTATACGCTGGCCACGGCAAGGCAATTTTTATTTTAGCGTATAAGACTAGCAATTACTGGTGTATACAAGTCTGCCCCTCTCCATCAACCTCCCTTTTCAAGAACGAAGAGCCTTTCGTTAGATACTGATACTCCAGGTCAACACCGCTGTCACCTAAGGGGTTGCAATTAGAATGTTGTTGTCCAGTAGATATGAGAGAAGGCATCTTCTATGGCGCTCTTATTTTCCACCAAACTACAACTCTAGATTAATAGTTTATTATCGACTCTGAAAGGATGGAAAACAAAGGTACGTTTAACTGTTTTCGAACTCGGAGAGCAGAAACACTATGTATATAAGCCGAGACTTTCTAAATCCCAAATGTATTCACAAATTTACTAGTTTTATCTTTTGTTAAAACATGTCAAATTCCGTCGTTGTTCCTTTTATAGACTTGTTGTACCTGTGAAAATGTAGCATATTTTCTAATATGCTACATTTTAACTTAACCACAATACATTTCAGATTTTGTATTAAGTTTTCTGACTTGAGAAAGTATAATAATTTCAAAACTACTCCGGCTATGTTTCCTATTCTTATGGAGATCATTAAATAGTATTAATAATTGTGTAAATAATATCTTTTTTTCCTCTCCACGTATATGTCTCTCATTTCATTATACTTATATGAAACCATTACAGTAGTAATTTTAGTGTGCTCAGTCGTGTGCATACGTGTTTTTATCTTGTGGATTTGAAAATTAAAGCGTTATAGATTAGTATGAATGCTGGGTGTAAAAAGGTAGTTATGTATAGTGTGGATTCAATATATTCATGTTTAAACAGATTTAAGCTCATGCCTCAAAACTGCAAGTTATTTCAATATTTGATTATCGAATATTTTATTGTTTCTCTCTAGCTGTTACCATTGTTAGTATTCTTATTTTCGTTATTGTTGTTTCGTACCAAGCTCTAATATAGCAGAGCTCCAACTAAAACTGTTTCAACTATGACCGTTTCATGTTTACGATTAGCTTGTATACCACATTGTGCAGCGTAGAATAAAATACACGTTGAAGATGATAGCAGGTGTTCTGAAGCTAATATTTGATCGAGTAATCACGTAGTGGTTCTATTATATGCGCTTGTTGCTGTCATTGTTTATGGACACAATAAGTAATAATTGTTATTTACAAGAAGCATAAAATTTGTTCAAACCTAGGCGTCATTAATATAGGATTTCCCAATGAAAAACACACTCAGCTGTTGAAAGACGCCTACACCAAAAGATAAATAACTTTATATGTTCCAGCCATTTTACTGATGTTAATCATTACAATCATCACTCTCCTTTTTCTTTCAGCTGTTGACGTCAGTAATATTATTAATATAGTGTTGTATGTTTTGATGCCTTGTGTTTCGAGTGTGCTTTTTATCAATTTTATTGCGTGTATCACGCAGAGTAAAATACTTAGCCGCATTTCGACCGTCTTGACGTTCTTGGGTCAAATTCCGCCGAGGTAAACTTTGCATTTCTCCCTTTCGGGTCGATAAAAGAAGTATCAGTTCAGCACTGACGTTGACTTACTCTTTCTCCCCAACTTGCTTGCTCTGTGCCAAAATTTAAATGCTTTATTATTTTTATTAAAGTGCATTTCTAGAATTCATAATTTTCAACAAAATCATATATATCATAAGTCTAATCATCGCGGGCAAAAATGCTTTACAAAGTTTCCTTCTCAAATGTTGTATTCAGTAATATTTTAAGGATCTATTCCATCTCAATTATAAACTTTTAAATTAATTTTTGGTAACTGAACAGTTTGAAACTTCGAATACTAGTAGAATTTCTCACGTAGAAAGCGGTTTACTCTGAACGTTTTGACAAAATTTTATATTGTAGAAATTATTTCATGTTAAAGTTGTAGTATTTGGGTAATTTCAACCAATCAACGACGTGTAATCGATCGAAGAAAGCTACTGCTGTTTGCGATAGTTATCGAAGAGGAACAGCTTCCGGGTCATCTATACTAAATGTCACCTCTCTGTTCTATTCGTCACCTTTATCCTTCCTTCCTTCCTTCCTTCCTTCCTTCCTTCCTTCCTTCCTTCCTTCCTTCCTTCCTTCCTTCCTAGTCAGCACGGTGCATTGCTTACACTTTCTCTCCTTTATACACAATCAACTAGCCGCCAGTGAGCGAACTTGTCACTGCCACTAGAATGACCGTATTTTCCCGTGTATAAGCCTTATTGCCCACAGGCGATTAAACATAGAGGGGACAAACAACAACAGACAAAGGCATTAAGTCGATTACATCGGCCCCAGTGCGTAACTGGAACTTATTTAATCGACCCCGAAAGGATAAAAGGCAAAGTCGACTTCGGCGGAATTTGAACTCAGAACGTAACGGCAGTCGAAATACTGCCAAGCATTTCGCGCGCCGTGCTAACATTACTACTAGCTCGCCGCCTTAGCTCTTGAAAACATCTATTTCTTTATTGCCCGCAGGGAACTAAACATAGAGGGGATAAACAAGGACAGACAAAGGCATTAAGTCGATCACATCGACCCCAGCGCGTAACTGGTACTTATTTAATCGACCCCGAAAGGATGAAAGGCAAATGGATGAAAGGCAAAATCGACCTCGGCGGAATTTGAACTCAGAACGTAGCTGCAGTCGAGATACCGCTAATTATTTCGTCCGACGTGCTAATGTTTCTTATTTCTTTATTGCCCACAATGGGATAAACATAGAGGGGACACACAAGGACAGACAAAGTGCGTAACTGGTACTTAATTTATCGACCCCGAAAGGATCAAAGGAAAAGTCGACCTCTTCCACATTTGCAAATTTCGTATCACCAGCTTTCGTCACCAGTGATGACTATAAAAGCGTTCGGATCAACTTCCAACTCTTCTTTCAGTTCACGACACGCTATCAGCGTGAGTGCTTTTGGTCTTCTGTGAGCCAGCGAGGCACAAATTTTGCTGCAACTCTTTTCACTCATAATTCTTCGCTCAAAATTCCTTGACAGAAGCTCCAGGACACACTGGTCATATCAACCATTTCGTTAATCGTTCGATGACGGTCCTTCAAAATTAGTTCATGTTTTCGTTGGTTCGTGAGGTCAACGGTGGTCCTGAACGAGGTTGTTCTACAAGTCACCATGCTGAAGTCCTGGAAACCACTCGTAAACTTGTGTGTTGTTCATGGCAGCGTCCTTGTAAGCTGTTTGAAGCAAAACAACTCTTTCGGTCGCCATTCATAGCCACAGGAAACAGAATTTCACAGAATCACGCTATTAATTTGTTTCAGCCATCGCAAAAATCGACGAGCAGGGGTGAAACACTGCAAACAAAAATTAACCAAGTGGCAGTACGATTGTTTTCGACGTCGCCGGTCGGCACACTGATGTTTGAGGGTCGCATCAGGTGCCTTCTAGCAGCATACACCTGAACTACAGCGAGTTTGTCCCACTTCGAAGGTTTCACGTTACTTTTTAGTACTTCATCATATATATGTGTGTGTGTATGTGTGTGTCTGTGCGCGTGTGTGTGTATGTAGAAGCTAGAAAATTAATACATGCGTTGATATGTATATAGGAAATAAGACAATGTAGAAAAAGCTAAAATAATTTTATCATGAAGTACATTTTAGTACCTGTATCCGTCTTTTATACTTTTTTCGGCTAAGCGTAAAATAGGAAAAACTATTAAATTGGAAAATAAAATAGTGAAATGGAAGGAGGAAGAGAAGTAGGATTACGGAAAGAAAAGGGAGAGAGAGAAAGAAAAGCAAAGAAAAATACAGGAGTGATGTGACACAGTAAATTGTTCGTGGAATCTTCTTTAATGGTCACATGACCTAAAAGTGACATGTTATGGCCGTAGCAGTAGAGGTTGGAATTGTTCTAAATTCTATCATCTGTGATGTTGGTGGCATTCAAAATAGGTTTATAATTTGCAATAAAATATGCTTCTTTGCTAATACACTAATTATAGGTTGCATTGTCCCTGAATTTATAGAGGGGGAAAATTCTAAAGTTGGGTTGTTCGTTAGTGACGCAAGTATCAATGACTTGGGTTGTCCTTTTCTCTTTATGATGGTGTGCGCTTGGAGGATTTGATCTAGTCTATAGTCCTTTCTTAGTAAAGGGGTGTTCTGGTGGATGGTGTGGAAGGTCTCATTGTGTAGGGTTTGTGTGTGGATATGTATGGTAGGGCTTTTGGTTGTAAATCCTTCTTTAGTCTGGACTGTCTGAGTTCGTGGATGTTGAGTTGTAGAATACGTTGAAAGCCTATATCAATTAGTGATTGTGGGTAGTTCCTGCTGATGAGTGTATCCTTAATTCATGGATTCGTGTGTCCCTGCTGCTTGTATCAGATATAGTACAAATCCTTTCTACCAGGCTGTAAGAGATATTCACCCTAGTGTGTCTGAGGTGGCAAGAATTGAATGGCAGATACTGCTTGGAATCCGTGGGCTTATAGTAGATGTATGTTTCTATTTTGTTGTTGGATTTCTTAATGAGGATGTCGAGGAATGGAAGTTGTTGGTGGTAATATTCCATCGTAGATTGAATGTTTATGTCAAGTCCATTCAGAAGTGCTTGCAGTTCTTTAAGTCTCTGTATAATTTTGTGTCAGAATGGATTTCCTTATTTTTTCTAGTACCTTACGATAAATATTAATTTCTAGGTACCGCATGACTAGGTTAGCAAAGGAGGGGGCCACTCGCCTGCCCATCGCAGTCCCCGAATTTTGTTGATAGAAGATGTCATGAATTACGAAGAAGTTATTTTACAAACCATTTCACTTAATTTTTTTTTTCTCAAATATAATTGTTTTTCTTATTTTACTATTAGTGGCAACATTCTAAAAGACGGATGCCGGTACTAGAATGTACTTCATGATAAAATTATTTAAGCATTTTCTACCTTATGATATATGCGTATATAAATACATATATATTTTTTTATATCTATGTAGACTCACATACGCATGTGTATACATCCATACATATACACACAGAGATTCATAAACGCATACATATAGAGTACAATATTAGATCAGGTGGTCATATTGTCACACACTCAAGATGACATTCCTTTCGGCTATGTAGGCATGAAAACAATGTATGCAGTATGGTTTACTGGTTGTATTTATGCCTGTACATATATGTATAGTGTGTTTATCTTTATCTATCAATTTATTTATCTATCTATCTATCTATCTATCTATCTATCTATCTATCTATCTATCTATCTATCTATCTATCTATCTATCTATCTCTATGGACAGACGGTAGACGTGTCGGCTCCGTAAGTTTTGCCTTTTTCATGTTTTAAAAAGTTTGTTTGTAAAGTTTATTTTATATAGAGAGTTTTATAACAACTTGTAGACTCTCTGGTGCAAGTTTTTTGCGACGGAAATCTGCCCTGTGTGGCACATTTCCAGGATATAAAAATCAATTTCGGATTTCTAGCCACTTTTTTTGAGACGATGGCGTCTTGTAGCCATGAAAATTTTCGTGAAACGAACGCTGCATTTTGCAGTGTTTCGTTCGAAAAAGGATTTCCTAGTCTTCCTTCCTCACAGTTAAACGAGAGAATGGAAAAAAAGAAAAACTCTGCTGCTACAACAGTCTTGCCTGCCACCGTCACCAGTGACAACAACAACAACAACAACAACAACAACAACAACAACAACAACAACAACAAGAGCAGCAACAACAAGGACACAAATGTCCTTGCTAACAAAACCACTGTCCTCACCACTGATACCACCACTACCGCCACCACCACCACAACAAACACGAACTTTGCCGAGGCTTTGAAGCCTAGGAAAAGAATTTTGAATATATCGAAAGAGAAATTACTTGCATGCATACGCATGCTAAAAAGGACGTTACAGTACATCTTCAAACGCCCGCGGACTTTAAAATAATCATAGATAAAAAAAAAACTATCATCTACAGAACCATTAATTTAAAGACAAAGACACTGGCAAAATTCACTCAAGAAAAGGTTGAGAGGTGCTTAAAGCCGATTTGGTCTTACAAATCTTACATAACGAGAGGATTGAAATTCGGAACAATAAAGGTCAGACTAGACAGCGAGCAGCGAGCCAAGGACCTCTCCACTAAGTCATTACAACATGAGAACCTGCTGATGATCCCTACGTACCTTGGTCGTAGGGTTACGAAAATAAAGATTTCGAATGTGCCTCCTGAAATTGAGGAAGAATGGCTAGTATATGCCATATGTCTAGGCATAGAGGAGGAGATAAACATATTAGAAGCATCTGCCGTTTACAATGAAAACTGGATTGGCCAGGAATTTCAACTCCTGGTACAAATTGATCCAGCAAACTGGGAAAAAATTCCACATAGAATCCAATTAACCGAGGATTCAATTTTTCATGTTTTCGTCGAAGGCAGAAGGCCAGTTTGCTACATTTGTAGTAGCAAAACTCACCTTCAAAAAACATACCCAGTAGCCCAGAAGAAAAGGCAACAACAACGGCAACAATACCAAGAAAAACAACAACAACAACAACAACCCCAAGAAAACCAAAAGCACAAGAAATAAACAGCATTACTGCCTACACCGCCATATGCACAACTGGTCAAGCAGTTGTACAACGAAATGGAAAAACGCCAGCAGCGAGCAACCCAACCGAACCAAACAACACCACCAGTGCCACCAAGAACAGAATCAGCACCATCACCACCAACAACAACCCCACAAGAAGGGAACACGAAAAAGACTCCCACCCCACCCCAAAAACCAAAACACCACATCCCAAGTGTCACGAAACAGCACCAACACCACCAACAACAAAATCAACCCACACAAAAATAGACCCCAACACCCTTCCCCTCCCACCCTCCGATTCCTCCGACATGTCAGATGAAGATGACACAGAGGCTTGGCAAGTGGCTACGGGGGGAGAAGAAAAAGGGGAAAAAAGAACGGAAAAGCAAACAAACAAAGCGGGGAGGTTTACCAGCCCCTAAACCAACACATCCACAGAAAACAAAAACACCAACACAGAACCCCACAACAAGTTTGACAGCGATAAACACAAACAATCCAGACCTAATGAAATTCATTAGGTCAAACACTAACATAACAGAAAATGACACGAAAACAAGCAATCACCCACGCACAACACTACCACAACACATCAAAATCATACACGTAACACGGAGCACATACAATACACTGAAATCTCTCTACCCGGATACAGTAGGGAGATTCCAGAAATATTCATTAAAAAAATCTATACAAAAACCTTCTGAGAGAAGGCTGTGAGGCAAAGAGCCAAGAACTTTCGGACAGTAAGTAACTCTCTCTCTCTCCTTTCGTGTGTAAAACAGAAATATTGATAGAATCATGGTGAAGATTGGCTGTGTGAATATGCGTGGCTTGGGGTCCCCTTGCTCGACCGACAAATCTCCGGGTTTGGGTGGTCTGCCCTACGAGCTTTACAACTCTATGCCAGACTTGTTTGGAGACGTCTTGGCGGCCGTGTACTGCAACTGGCAGCAGAACGGGGGCATTTCCGGTTTTGTGAGCCGAGGAGCGGTAACGCTGCTGAAGAAAGATCCAAACAAGGGGGACGCCATAGATAACTTTAGGCCCATCACTCTGCTCAATACAGACTTGAAAATTTTGGCCAAGGTGTTAGCCAAGCGGTTGGCGCTTGTCATCGAGAAACTGGTCGGCACGGAGCAGACGTGCGCCGTGCCAGGCCGGAGCATCCATGACAACCTCCATCTGATGCGCTACATCATAGAGAGGGTAGTTAAGGAACCTGGCATGGGTGGGGCCCTGATCAATTTGGATCAATCCAAAGTTTCCATAGGGTAGACCATCGATACTTGGAAGCCGTCCTCGAAGCGGCCGGCTTCGGTCCCGTTTTCCGCGGCTGGATGGCTGCCTTGTACACAGGCATCCGTTCGGTTGTTCGCGTCAATGGACGTCTATCGGGACCCTTCGTCATTGCACGTTCGGTTCTTCAGGGATGCCCCCTATCGCTGCTCCTGTACGTATTGACTCTCGAGCCACTACTGCGGAAGCTGGCTATGCTGAGGGGCATCCCGCGAGAACTGGGGTGCAGGACGAGCGTGTCGACATACTCGGGCGACGTCACCGTCATAGCGTCTAGCCACGAGCACATCGAGCTTGTCGGCGAGACGCTGAAAGACTACGAATCGGTGACGAGAGCGAAAATCAACCGGGATAAGTCGGTGGGTTTGCTGCTCGGCAACTGGAGAAGCAAGCCCATACCGTCCGGCAGCGCCTCAGTAGTGGGACGTTGGACGGACGTTCCTGTCAAGTTGCTCGGAGTCTGGTTCGGTCCGGACCTGCAAACGGAGAAGAACTGGGACGAGATAACGAGTAGGGTGGCCACTCTCTGTCGGCAATGGTCCGAGAGGAATCTGTCCCTAAAAGGTCGGGCAGAGGTGGCGAACGCGTACATCGCGTCCGTCATCGAATACCGCCTGACCGTCGTGCCTTGTCCCGATCGTACCATCACCGAAATGGAGCGCATCCCCTTCCGCTTTTTGTAGAAAGGAAGCGTTCCGATGGTGAGGCGATCCGTTTGTTGCCAACACCCGCTGAAAGGAGGGCTGGGCATGCCGTGGTTGATGATGCGCAGACATGCGCTGAGACTGCGACATCTCCGGCTCTACGTAGACGACGGTGAGCAGGTGTGGTCGCCTTTTGTGCGACGCGCTTTCCCGCAGCTCGTCTCCATGACCGAGCTGCAGTCGTGGATCAAAAAGAGGCCGAGGAATGGCGAATGGCACCGTGAGTGTCGCGTTGCTCTGCAACAACTTTGCCGTCCCGGGTCGACCTTGAGCGGGTGCATCACAACGAAGTCATTCTATAGGGGATTAGTGGAGGGCAGGTACGACGACGATCTCGGGGCGAACCTGGGCGTCGACGAGGAATACCTGACCCGCCTGTTCAGGACGACTTTCGGGACGGGACCTATGGACAACTTCCAGAGATCCTTGGCCTGGCAGTGTTACCGAGAGGCGCTACCCGTTCGGGATAAGCTCTATAGACACGGCTCGCAAAATGCGGGGCCGACCTGCCCGAGATGCGGTCAGAGCGATGAAACCGTTCTGCACGCACTCGTGCAGTGTCCAACCATTTCGGAGCTGTGGGCTTATGTCGAACGACTGCTGTCACGTGTGGGACGTGTCGGTTTATCAAGCGAGTCTGTCGTCAATATCGTCACGCCTCCTTCCTTTAAACGGGAAAGAAGAGCTGTATTTATCGTACTTGTGGCTATGGCGAAAGAATGCATCTGGTGGACACGTCTGAAAGGATTAGAGACAAATACTTTCCTCTCTGGTCAATCTCTCATCAACTTTTTCAAGTATCACTTGAAAAGGAAGGTCAGAGTAGAGAGGCAAGTGTTGTCTAGCAAATGTTTCGAAAAAAGATGGATACATGTAGCAAGAATGGCACGTATAAATGACGAAGCCACCTTGACCATGATTCTATAAAAAGTTTTAAAATTTTGTAAACAGAGATTTACTTACGTCTCTTGCATAAATAAAAGAAATTTTATTTAACAAACTGTGACACTAAGGACCGAGGTTACCGTGGTCTTTTCGTAGGTTTTTCTTTCCACGGATAACCTCCCCATTTATTGGGAATTTTCTGTATTATTTCGTATTTTTTGTAAATACCCCAAACGTTTTGCGATGTATTTTTTTTTTTGATCGTTGTCCCCACTTTTGTTTTTTTTCTGCTTTGTTTTCGCCCCCCTCGAAAAGAAAAACTCTACATTTGTATTTTGTCCCCTCTATGTTGAGCCCTGTGTGGCTAATAAAGAAACATCTATCTATCTATCTATCTATCTATCTATACATACATACATATTTGTATCTATTTATTTCTCCGAACTTAAATTTAAATGTTAATTCACTGGAAGAAAAGGATTTATTGCATGAGGTAATCGAGTGGTAAACTTTAATCCATTTTAATCTTCCCATATATGAATGTATACATAAGCAAACTAGTTGTAAAATCTCAAGAGATCATAGTAGTGACTATACTATATTATTAACTATAGTAGTGACGGGAGTTAGGGGCTGACAGGTATTGGGTGCTAGTGTTTGTGGAGTGGGAAGGTGTGTAAATGCATGTGCATGTGAGTGTGTATACGTGCGTTTATAATGGTGTCAGGTGTGGGTACTGGGAGATCCTGGGTGTTAATGTGTGTGGGGTAAGAAATATTTATATATACATATATATAAATATAGCAAGATAGATAGATAGATAAATAGATAGGTAGGTAGGTAGGTAGATAGATAGATAGATAGATAGATAGATAGATAGATAGGTAGGTAGGTAGATAGATAGATAGATAGATAGATAGATAGAAAGGACAACAAAAGACAGAAAGAGGTCTCGGTATTATGTAAAAGCGATGCGTCAGTAATGTAAGGATTAGCATAGTTGCCTTCCAAACAGTCGAACCGGGTTTGATTCCGGCCGACGCATATATATATATATATATATATATATATATATATATATATATATATATATATATATATATATATATATATATATATGTATGTATGT
Organism: Octopus bimaculoides; assembly: GCF_046866305.1. Taxonomy (NCBI): domain Eukaryota; kingdom Metazoa; phylum Mollusca; class Cephalopoda; order Octopoda; family Octopodidae; genus Octopus; species Octopus bimaculoides. The sequence continues at coordinate 42,009,116 of NC_142930.1, read as the reverse complement.
ATATGTATATTTATATAGAGTGAGAGGGAAAGACAGAAAAACAGAGATAGATGGATAGATAGTTACATACACACATACATATAGGAGTTTCGCCTAAATTTGGACTTTTTTCATAAAAGGAAATGAAATCGCAGGGCTCGTAGAGCAAATTTTTCCTACTATGTCTTATAGTCCTGAACCGACTAAATGCTCGTGAGTGGATACGGTAGGCAACAGAAACTGAAAGAAACCTTTCGTATATATATATATATATATATATATATATATATATATATATATATATATATATATATATATATATATATATATGTATGTATGTATGTATGTATATGTATATTTATATAGAGTGAGAGAGAAAGACAGAAAAACAGAGATAGATGGATAGATAGTTACATACACACATACATATAGGAGTTTCGCCTAAATTTGGCCTTTTTTCATAAAAGGAAATGAAATCGCAGGGCTCGTAGAGCAAATTTTTCCTACTATGTCTTATAGTCCTGAACCGACTAAATGCTCGTGAGTGGATACGGTAGGCAACAGAAACTGAAAGAAACCTTTCGTATATATATATATATATATATATATATATATATATATATATATATATATATATATATATATATATATATATGTATGTATGTATATGTATATTTATATAGAGTGAGAGAGAAAGACAGAAAAACAGAGATAGATGGATAGATAGTTACATACACACATACATATAGGAGTTTCGTCTAAATTTGGCCTTTTTTCATAAAAGGAAATGAAATCGCAGGGCTCGTAGAGCAAATTTTTCCTACTATGTCTTATAGTCCTGAACCGACTAAATGCTTGTGAGTGGATACGGTAGGCAACAGAAACTGAAAGAAACCTTTCGTATATATATATATATATATATATATATATATATATATATATATATATATATATATATATATATATATATATATATATATATATAGAGAGAGAGAGAGAGAGAGAGAGAGAGAGATAGTAGTGTAGGCAAATGTGTGTGTGTGTTTCTCCCTCTTCCACCACCCCTTCACTACCGGTGGTAGTGTGTTTCCGTCTCCGTGAATTAGCGTTTCAGCAAAAGAGACCGATAGAACAAGTACAAGGCTTTAAGATAACAATTACTGGAACCGATGCATTAGACTAAAAGTACTTCAATGTGATGTGCTAGGTGCTAGCTTATAGCAATCAAATGACTGAAACAGGTTAAATATAAAATACAAAAGTGATGCATATATATATATATGTATATATATATATATATATATATATATATATATATATATATATATATATATATATATATATATATATATATATATATATATATAAGATATATATATATATATAAAGATATATATATATATATATATATATATATATATATATATATATATATATATGTACATACATATATACGTACATACATACATACATGCTTACATACATACATACATGCTTACATACATACAAACAAATATACATTCATACATATACGTAGGCATGATTTTTTTTTATAGAACTGAGGGTAATGAAATATTATACTATTCATATGTTTCGGGCAATAAGAGGAAAACGAAATAATGTCATTGAAAACTCCTTGAAAACTTTGTTGTACACCTGGTTCCTCGCCTTGTCTGATAAAGTAAACGTTTCTCATGAGTCTCTCTTTCTTATTCAAATAGGAAATAAATCATTGTTTTTAATAACAGCATCACAAGAGTATTTAAACGAGAATCAAATGTAAATTACTTGATAGCTTTGAGATCTTTGTATACGTGAGGAGAATTGAATCATATATTTTAAACAATAGTCTGTTTCATTTCCACAAGGATGCACACAAGACAAAATATTATTTTTTTCTATTCTTGGTATCAGATAATGAATCACATTTGTTGTTGTAATTTTAATCCTAGCACCGATTCTTCTGCGGCCATGTGATAATTCATTCCTCTTTTATGAACATGGAAAATGCTCCAGAACCACACAGTAATTTGTTTTTTTTTAAATATTAAAACAAATACCTATTTAGTATGTTAATCGTTTTCCAGCTCGCCAGTACATTTTAAATGTATTGGTTCACGAAAATAGAACATGCCCTAACCCATTTTAGTTTAGTTTAGATGTTGCTGAGTCAGATACCGATACCAATTTTTGGGCAACTAGAAAACGATTGACATACTAAAGAGGTATTTCTTTTAATATTAAAAAAAAAAAATTACTGTGTGGTTCTTGAGCATTTTCCATATATATATATATGTATATATATATATATATATATATATATATATATATATATATATATATATATATATATATATATATATATATGGGAGAATTTACGAAAAACAAACAACAAACGAAGACAGGTGGTGTAAACAACAAATGGATGTATTAGTTTAACGCTCGGGAATAGAGAAAGTCTTTGACGCTTCGAGCTACGCTCTTCAACTGAAAGGAGCACAGAAAGAAATAAGGAGAGAAACAAGGAGAAAAATAAATATGAATGTAGTGGTCAGCAATCTATCATGGCGAATGCCGGGCAGAAGGTCCAAACAGGAGAGCTAAGAAAAAGGGGAGATAACAAAGGAGAAAGAAGTTGTGAACCCAAATACGAGAAGCTAGTCGAACAAATCGACCATAGCCTTATTTTAACGATAATGTTTTGCTAAACCGCTAAGTTACAGGGACATAAACACACAAGATTCAGTTGTCGAGTGATGGTGGGAGAACAAACCCAGACACAAATAATAAACACATCCACACATACGCGAACACTCACAATCGCACACGCACATACAGATAACAATGGGTGTACCCCAAATACACTAGAATTGTGCAATAGTAATGTATGAATCTTTTTTCCTACTTTGTTGAGATGCCTCTTTCTATCATTAGGATAAAATAACTCGGCATTTTTGACAGTACGGGCATACTAGTATATATATATATATATATATATATATATATATATATATATATATATATATATATATATATATATATATATATATATATATATTAATAGTTATCGACAAGTCAACATGGCAGTCCCAAAAATAGGACGAATGGTGCCGTTGATTATCTCCAAGAGGCCATCGCCTCTAGCTAGTTATGTGACACACGAACCTGTGTCCTTTATAACCTTCGAACAGGGGAGGTCAGCAGCTTCCCCTTGCTGGTTTGGCATCTGCAGACTAGTTTCGGGGTATAGCCATTTGTCAATGCAGAGCAGCCGAACCCAGCTGCTGACCTCCCCTGTTCGAAGGTTATAAAGGACACAGGTTCGTGTGTCACATAGCTAGCTAGAGGCGATGGCCTCTTGGAGCTAATCAACGGCAGCATTCGTCCTATTTTTGGGACTGGCATGTTGACTTAGCGATAACTATAAATATCCAGTAACGCTGCCGTAGTCTCCTTTAGAGAGACTAAGAAATATTAATCTCTCTCTCTCTCTCTCTCTCTCTCTCTATATATATATATATATATATATATATATATATATATATATATATATATATATATATATATACATACATATATATATATATATATATAACAGGGATTCTGTCCGTTTATTTGTTTGTTTGCCCATAAAGTGAAAATAAATGGTTGAAGGGAGCCAGCACTAATTATGCACAAAACTATGACGAAATGTATTCAGGCAAATATTCTCACTGGTTGTGGTAAATGTGATACCGTCTGCGTTCTCGCATACCAGTTATACCATCTAATGTCCCGTTCATATTTAAGCCCTTATGGTTTCCTATCCCACTTTCGCCATGATCATTAATAAAATTCAGGGCCAAACACTGTAAGCTGCTGGAGTGCAACTTGAAGAACAAACAGAAAATGAAACCCATCTTTTTTTCTACTTCAATTATTACCGCAGCTTGGAAAGTATGTATAAGTCATTTAAAAACAGACAAAACCGTTAAATTCACTTCAGCATTTACATTTAATTATAAACACCTTCCACGCTGCAATATATAGATATTATATGTATAATATATGCATACAGGACGAGTGAACCTACATTTGACTGACAGGATACAGCATTTGTATTTATATTAGACTATTACATACTGTTGCACTTCCCTCCATCGCTGTAATATAGCGTCGGAATTTCAGCACTATCATTGACAGGACACAGCATTTTTAATTTCATTTCACTATTACTTACTGATATTCCTAATTTAAAAAAAAATGTCTCCTAAAAAGAACCGTAAAGAAAAACCGAACACCGGACAAAAGCACGAGCAGCTGAAAACGAGGAAGAGACGTGGAAACCTAAATCTGTAGTCCTAGTCTCACTCTGGTTCAGATTCGAAACTGAATCTTTCATTTCTTCTTGGGCGTACGGCCTATTCAAATGTCAACAGAAATCATGACAAATGAGTCTTCCACTTCACCTGTGGTCTTCTCAGTGCCATTACAGTGTCACCGGGATTTCCTAAAGCTATTCTTCTAGATTCACTCACGATATACCGCCTATTCAAACATGAGAAGGAACAATGACAAATGGATGTTCCACTTCATCTGTAGCCTTTTCAATGCCATCGCAGTCATTTGGTTTCCGTAAATCTATTCTTCTATATAATACACCCATATTTTTTAGCTTCTCGGTTCTGATATGAGCATTAATAAAAGTCAGAGCCAACCACTAAAAGTTGCTGGACTGCAACTTGAAGAACAAACAGAAGTTCGTAAATGAAATCCATCTTTTTTCTACTCCAATAATTACGTGTTTTCTCTTATATAATACACACTTCCAGGACGAGTAAACTTAAATCTGACTGGCAGGACACAGCATTCGTAATTTTATTGGTCTATTACTTACTGTTGCCTTGCCTTCAATCCCTTTAGTATATCGTCGAAATTTCAGCACTATCGCTGACAGGACACAGCATTCGTAATTTCATTTCATATATATAAAGTAATTAAAGAAGGAAAACGCACACACTTTGAATAGTTTTAATATAATTCTTAATATATCTTATATTCTGTTTGTCGAAGGTTTCGCTTTCGCTAATCATGACATTCAGATTTAATTAAATACGTATTTTCTTAAAAACAAATTTTGTCCATCTTGTGCGTGGAGTTTTGAATGAATGATTCAACAAGTAGAAAAATCTAAGGGGAAGTAATTGATTATCGTTATTATTGTGGACGGGGGAGATAATTGTTCATTATTCGGTGGGGATATATATACAGAAAAATTCAAAAACTAGAGTAATCTGGAGAAATATGTACAGTGATGGGTATGTAATCGTGAATTAAAATATGAATGGAGATGAAAGCTGGTTATGCGTACATATTTAGACGTGTTCTGTATTTTTCGATGAACAAATTTTCTTTATTTAAACGTTCTTGTAAAGAAATTGTATCTTTACACTTGTAGAAGAAGAAAACTGTGAAATTTGGTTTGATATTACTTGCACATCTCTCTATGTGTTCCCTTAAAGGTATGTGTCTGTGTTGCGGGAACCGGATGGATAGATAGATAGATAGATATATAGATAGATAGATAGATAGATAGATAGATAGATAGATAGATAGATATGGTTGAATGAAATTTGGTAAAAGGCTTGTAGTATGCTATGCAAAGCTTGGCCGTAGTTATTGGCTCATGGATGTCATCTTTCTTTAGACGATTATTTTGAATAATTCCTTAGTTGGATCATACTGTCATTTCACTCCTGAGAAGAATGGACATCCAAAGGAGTGTGCCATTTTCCCAGCAATTTGCAGACAAAACTATGCCCATAGATATAGTGACTGACAAAGCAGAAGTTTAATCAAAATACAAAATCCAATAATAAAGAAACAAGCACAGACGTTAACAGCCGTTAACTCTAAATTATAACATTATCTCCATGGTCAGTTAATTCAGAAGAAAATGAAAAGGCAAAATGAAGACTGAAATTAAGCGTGTAGAGATGTTAATGTGATAAAATAATTAGACTGACCATTTTCGTGTTTACTTGAAAGGGATCTAACGTATTTTCTGCATGTTGCAATGAAACATCTTTTTACATACAACACCAAAAACTGTCCCTATGCAAAGTTAATTAATGAATGTCTAGTGCTTATATCCCTTTTAGAAACGTTTAAGAGAATAAATTAGTAGGTAAGCAGAAAATGCTTCTATATAACCCCCTGCCTCTTTTAATGGAAATGGTCAGTATTAATCAGCTTATCATATTATTATCTGTATTCGTTTAATATAATTTTTAATTTTGTCTTTCACTTTCTTACTGATTCTCTAATCATAAAGATGGAATTATAATTCATATTTATCTTCACATGAGAGAATTTCTTGTGCATGTTTCTTTGTTTATGTGTTTTGTATTTCGATTATACTGGTGTTTTGTCTGTGACTCACAGTTTCTATGAGTTTAGTTTTGTCTTCACAGAACTGGAAATAGCACATTGCATTATTCATATATATATTCAAATGACAGTATGGTCTAACAAAAAGCGTATTGGAAATAATCACCTACAGAAACATTTACACCGCTAATTGATGCTAGCGTCTACGCAACATGTTAATTATATTTAACCTATATACTAGGGTTATAACAATGTGTAGAAGAAACAATTGTAGTGATATGAAATAAAGAATGTCATTCAATCCATTTTCTTTTATTCATCTTTCTATATTTATGCATGTTTGTGTGTGCGCAGTGGGCTACGAATGTATCACGATGTCTTCGTTAACAGGAAATATGCTTGGCGTCATCGTTTCATGGCAGTTGAATAATATTCCATAGATTCACGAAAAATATTGTTAATGTGTTTTTTTTACAACCTATTACATGTTTACATCTGTTGAGGTTCATATTATTTAAGGTAATAATGTATTTGACAAAAACGAAACATAATATAGCACTTCCAAATATTAATATTATGCAACCTACGAACTTATAAATTTTCAAGACCTATCTTCCAATATGTGAACAAAAAAAATATGCAAAATAGTGAACTATATATCATGGGGTTTCTATTACCTTGTACTTCTCGTATAATTAATTTGTTCAGCATGATAAACACGACTCTTTACGTGTATTATGGTTAAGTAAACTGTTCCTAACAATGTTTAATTAAACTAAACATAGGCAAATGTGATGTTTCAAAAATTGATAAAAGGAAAACATGGAGGAAATATCAATCATTGCAGATTCTACATTAATTAAACATTTTAAACAAGTAATGTAGTGAGACACCATTTCTGGTGCTGAAAACACCTAACAGTTTTGTACAGCGACGTATTTGGAATATGATTTGATCATAGTAGTAGAATTAAGCATTATACAATGATGGAATAAATTTAGTCATATATTGCTTTTTAATTACACAACTCCTAATTCTAGCCAGATGTTATTGCAGTTGGTGTGTTCTGATTGAATTTTTACACCACAGTATTTGCATGTTATCTCTCGTTTTACGCAATTCAACCTTCCATTTACTGCATTTTCCCTCACAGAACTATCGCAATGCGCGTGCTTGTTGGTGTATGTATTAATCATAAATACAAGTCAAAGTCTAAATAAAACGAGGTAGCAATGCTACAAACATCTTGATCATAGTTTCTGTGTTGAGGCTGCAGGATACCTATGGGATTGGTGTGAGAACTGTTTATGGTATTAATATGCATATTGAAAATTTGTTGCCATTGTTTAAGTCCAGAGATTCTAAAATGCATTTGAGTGTTAAGAAAATTGCCAAGATGGTGTGAGTGAGCAGCGTCAATGTAATGGTGGGTATGTATTTGCTACCATGACAATGGAAAAATCATCCTATGAGTAGCGTAGATTATCAGGTCATCTCATAAGTTCTGTCCGAATTTTGAATGAAGGAAAGCAAGTGATCAAAAGTTATAGTTAATTGAAATTTAATCATCAATATACTTTTTCCTGATTACCTATGACTTCATTCCATGTATTTACAAGCTTTATTAATCCCATCAATGTAAAATTCCTTTGATTTCAAAGCGAAGAACTCTGAAATGTCAGTTTCGACCTCCTCTTGGCTTGCGAAAGTTGTCCCTCAAATGATTCTGTAAACTACGAAACAAATTGTTGTCTGAGGAAGCAAGGTCGGAAGAATAAGGTGGATGAGAAATTTTTCCCAACCAAACTCTTCAATATTCTGTGATGTGATCTTTGCAGTGTGGAGTCGCTAACAGATATTACGTTTGTTAGATGATCTGGTGTGAAGGATCTATCAATTATGATTGGTGAATAAAATTCGCTTCAGTTGATGAATGCCAACGCAGACATTCTTCTCGTATATAGTAGAATTGACTCTTAAATTATAGATATAGTAAGATCGCTTCAAGTGTTAATGCGGAATCTTGATATTTCCAAACAGAATGTGTTTAGTGAAAGAAAAACAGTCCCACAGACTAGGAACGTGCGAGTATAACAATCGAAAAACTTATTTGGTTTCTCCATGATGGGAATCTGAATGGTGAGTATGTGTAATGTGCAAATGAAATTGCATGAGATTGGCAATTTATATTTAGAAGCATATCAAAATGAGATTTCGAGAAGTTTTGTGACGACATCACAATGGAACATGCTAACAGGTTCAGATTAAACAGGCACCAGGTTTATGAAAGAACAAAGACGTGGGAGTAACCTTAATATTTTCCCAGTAGTATATTGTGCAGCTAGAAAGGGCTGTATTGCCACCGAGTTTGCCGTATAATTGTTTCTAATGTAGAAACAATCCTAACATTTTTTAAGCATTGCGTTCTAAATTCAGAACGCAAAAAGCTAAAGCAATGAGGTTTTGTAACGTTTCTGAAAATCAGAAGCTTTGAAGATTACGATAGATATGAGATAATTGTTCAGTGCCAAAATTGATTTAATTCTGCATTTCTGTAATGTAAACGAAATATCCTTTTTTTTAACAATTCTTTTACAGTATATTTGCAATCAAACTGCGCATACCGTATTCAAGCATAAATCACAAAATGAAATGTATGAGAGATGCAACGAAGCTGATACAAGCTGATTTCAGCTGAAAAATAACACATGAATGCTTGGGCCTGATACTTCGCTAATACCCCTGTTAATGTAAAAATAAAATCGACATTAAAAGATGGTTGATATAAACTGTGACAATACATGATATTAAGGAATTCACCCGAGAAAAATGTATCCAATGAACTCCATGAACGATAGAAGAGAGTTCTTAATGAGTCGCTAACATATGTTACGTCTGTTAGATGATCTGGTGTCAAGGATCTATCAATTATGATTAGTGAATAAAATGCGCTTCAGTTGATGAATGCCAACGCAGACATTCTTCTCGTGTATAGTAGAACTGACTCTGAAATTATAGATATAGTCGCGAATTATCTAAATAGTAATGACCGCTATGATGATTAAGTAGATGTCAGTGACAGTAGATGAAACATTCAAGTTAATATTTAATTGACGTAAATCAAAGGCGAAGATATAGAATTATCGAATTTCAGTGAACTTACGGCCATTTGTTTCAATAATCACTCAACAAATTGGGAACGAAGTGACGTAATTAACAAGAATAAAAAAAAACAATACCATGTTTAACAGTGATATTAGTGTCTTTGAGACTAATGGCGTATCCATTTCCTCAACAGGGGCGTTAATTAAATATCATCTTGTTCTTCGTTGCCATCCTTATCAATTCAACATTATGTTTCATAAGATCGCAGACCCACTCAAATCGATTTGTGTACAAACGACGATATTACTCTAAAATTACAAAAAAAAAAAAGACTCCGACGACAGCACCCGCAAATGATATGACATCCCACAAATAATAATTGCTTTATCCAACTTGCACCATTAAAATAGGATAAAAAAAAAGATCTCATGCTATCTCTATATCAGAAACTCTCTCTACAACGCTACTACTCAATCTCCGGTTTCCTATATGCCACGCGTACAATTATGAGTCAGCTCACTTGGTAAGTGACAACGTACCGTGTCTTCTACCAAAGAAATTCAGTCATGCTGAAGCTACTCTCAGTTTGATTACTACAGTAACACCATTGCTTGCATCAATAATGCTAGACGGGCCACATCCTCCCCTCATCTCCAGAGACAACAAAAAGAAACCAATGGGAATAAAGAATAATTGCAACCATAAAAAATAATTGCAACACAACTACCGAGACTCCAGACATCAGTTGCTCTCTAACCAAGAAAACTCGTTTTTAATCATAATATTCCTGGTAACAAACATCCAGAAAAGCATTTTAACTATAACACAATTCCTCTCAAATGTACGATAGAAATAAGATGATATATTTTTGAACGGTGGATTGCAGTTAGAACAGCAGAAATGCTAGGTAAATTACCCTTTCAAGGAGGAAAAATGTGTCAGCAACCAGCCACGGGATTCGAACCCGTATACCTCAAAGACACCGGCTTATTGCTTTACCATTAAGCTAAACTGCCACATCTGACGCTAAATAATTTAGCTTTTATAGAACAAACATGTCTGAATGGAACAACTATGTCTGTATAAATGTAAAAATACAAATACTCGATTTTTTATTAGAAGCGTCAAAATGTGTATCCTACGATACAAATAAGACGCTAATACACATTTTGATACATCTAATAAAAAAAAAAACTAATATTTGTTTGTTTAAATTTGTATACACATAGCTTCTCAAATGGTTTTAAATCACAACTCTTCTTTTACAAGAGCGTTCAGAATGTCCCCTTGCAGCAATGCAAAACCTCCATCACATTTTGATGTATGTACACATTATATCAGGTCTGTTTATTTCTAGGTACTAGTTTGAAGTGGAGGGCTATTTATCACAGTGCTACTCTATACGTCAGTCTTTTAAATGTGTTACAGCAAGTAACGATAGATGCCAAGAACCCTCTTAATTTCCTAACTATCCTAGCTGTCTTCTGCAGCTGTACTAAAATGGGTTTTATGCCTATTTCCTCTATCCATCTGTTCAGATCTTTTGGGATAGTTCCCAATGCACCTATAACTACTGGGATACATCCCCCCCCCCCATTTTTCATAGTCTCTGTAGTTCAATAGCTAGGCCTTGGTACTTTGCTATTTTTGCTATACTTCTCATATTAATGTTTTCATCATTTTTGTCAGTAAAGTCAATTATCCGGCACTTTCTATTCTCTTTATCTTCTACCAAATCAGGCTTTTTAGCTTCTATTACTGTGTCATCTGAATGTTAACGTCCCACAAAATCTTGTACTTCTTACTTTCTAGTACTTTACTAGGTTCATATTCATACCATTTATCAGTATGTTCAGATACTAGCTTTCTACAAAGCTCCCATCAGATTGCTCTCCCTAGATTGTCATGTCTTTTCTTCTATTCTTTCTGTTCCATTCACTTAATGTATGAGTAACGTTTTCCTCTTTTGATTTGCATAATCTATATTGGAAGTCTACTTGGTTCATGTCTATTTTGCTTTTATCCAATTAGTTAACAATGTTTGATCTTGTGCAGCTACTAATAAGCTGTCTGCCTCCCTCTTCAGCTTTCCCTTCTGCAGCAATAACCATGTCTCGCTACTACTATTTGCTGAAACTATCTTTGGGAATCTACCATGCCACGCCTCTCATGCCTGTCAGATAATTGCTCTTCTTTTTCTGGTTTTCAAGTTTGTTTGGTGTTTTGCTTTTCCTATGTCTTGCTGTGACTCTAGCAACTTTTAATAAACTTTCTTCACTATTACCTACGTAGGAGTCTATCTATATCTACTGTAGCTAACTCCACGCAGTCTTCCATTGATATTAACTGTCTTCCACCTTCCAATCTAGGTAGGTATAATCTTGCTACTCGTGCCCTTGGGTGGAGTCCTCCATTCATATTGAATTCCTACCTAGTTCTTCTGTCTAGCTTTGCTAATTCAGTTTTTGTCCAATCGACAAAAGCTGCTCAGTATCTAAGTAATGAAACTGCCCAAGTATTTACAGCCTTCACTAGATTCCGACCATTTAGCTTTGACGTCGTTAGCTCTCTGCTTTCAATGATTTCAAAAATTTGGCCATCTGGTAATTGGATGCCTTCGTTGTTGACTACCTTCTCATGACTGATATTGCACACTTATTTATATCAAATCCCATGCTTGTATCTTTGCTGAGTATCGTTACTTTTCCATCCTCCTGCATAACTTTACTTGGTACATGCTCATACTAGTTCTCTGTTACTTCATATTGGTATGTACGGCATAAGAGCCAATGAAGATACACTCACATTTTGTCGTGGCGACGCTTGTATTCTTTATGTGCAAGGCTCTCACATCCACTTACCAAGTGGGTCACGTTTTCCACACTCCTTCCCCTGAGTTTGCATTTCTGGGTGTCAGAGGTTTTATAGATGTTATACTTCACTGAATTGGTAGCGAGAGCCTGGTCTTGTGCAGCAATGATCAGGCTTTCGCTGGTACGCTTCAAATCACCTCGCTCACGCCATGCACACGATGTTGTACTATCCTTAACGTCGTGTGTGCTCTTTTCAAACTATACAAGCATTCTTATTTTGAGGTCTTCTTTTCTCTTCTCCTCAGCTCTTAGATTAAACCCTATCTTGCCCACCATTTCATCTACATTTGCACCCTTATCTTTCGCGACATATTGCTGCACGTCTTCATCACTATTTATCAAATACTCGCCAAGCATTCTCCTTTCACTCCTTATACAATGGTCTATACTAATTAGTCCTCTGCCACCATATTTTCTTTTCATATACAGTCTGTTCACGTTTGTTTTAGGGTATAGCGGCCCATGCAGTGTCATCAAATTTCTCGTCTACTCATCCATATATCCAATGTTGATATTTCTTCCATAGTCCATTTGAGGATGGATACCCTATATATGGCCACCGCAACTGCCCAGATATTCATTGTGGTAATCACATTTTTGGCATTCGGGTTGGATTTCAAGACCATCTTCACCCTTTTTTTTATACGCTTCATTTAAATATCTAGATACACTACCATCGGGTGTCCCTACCACACTTCTGAACTGTTTTGGTTAAGGAATGTATTTGTTTTACAGATTTCCCAAAATTATCATTATCATCATCATCATCATCATCATCATCATCATCATCTTCATTATTATTATTATTATTATTATTATTATTATTATTATTATTATTATTATTATTATTATTCAGTTGTCTTATTTTTATCACGTGCTTTCACTGCACTACCGTGCACAACTCTGTATGCTTTGGGTATATGTTGTGGTTTGTTGTGATGCTCTTATGGTTACTGCACTGAGAGTGTTTTACGTAGGATGTGTGCAGTGTCTAGTAGTACTATTTCCTGTATGTTATATATATTCGTTAGTCCTGTTGTTTTTGTTATATATTTGTATGAATATTTTTTTCATCAAGCCTAATGCGTCTACTATGATAGGAATTGTTTCTCTCTTTAGACTCCACATTCGAGTTACCTCTATTACCTCTTTGTATTTTGTAAGTTCCTCCATTTCTTTTGTCATCTGTTGGTATTGATACATCAATTAGAAAGCACTTTTTCTTGATCTCCAGCTTGTTGGCCTTAATTTCTCTATCTGTCTATATTGGCATATCCCAAAGTGTGGGTGCTTTCTCTTTTCCGTGACCTTTTCTGGCGTGTGCCTAAACTATCTTTTTCTGTTGTTATTCCATAGTGTTGGCATAGCTTATTATCATTATCATTATCATTATTATTATTATTATTATTATTATTATTATTATTATTATTATTATTATGGCTCTCATTGTGATTATTGCTAACACGTCACCTATCACAAATAGTAACTTTTTAAAACGTTTTAAAGTAATTACACGTAAATGAGTATAAAACAAAAAAATCATGCGCAAATATTCTTAGTGATAGAGTCTGCTTTGCTTCTTCGTTTCTATCACTTATATAAAACATTACACTGCCGCCAGCGGGAAATACTATAACGCATCTATTCTCAACTCTGTATATAAAGCAGCTTCAACAATGCCACTTAACAATAATATAATTTTCTGCACCCAGGGCATCATAACCTTAATAAATAATGCTCCATTCAACAGAAGGCGCCAATATGTCCACCGCTGGTATCCTGAAGGAGCGCAAGCATTCACTTGTGCGTCCTCTAGCTAATTACGGAAGGAAATCGCTGACAACAGGATAAATTACTGAACATGTTTTATCCGTTTCTAGTGAGTGCAATATGAAAAGTGAATGAATTCTAAGAGGGAAACAATCGTGTAAATACTAAGAAATATGAAATTCGCAGAGGTAGGGAATGTTCGATGCAGCTTCTGTACATTTTTGATTAGATTGGAAGAGAGATTCATGCACCATGTACTTGAACTTAAAGAATGTCTTCCACAGATAAATACCAGCAGATATCAAAAAGTTGCCTGGTAGTTCTGTAGCATGCCAACAGATGGCAACACATGAATGCGTGTGAAGGGAGAGCTAACGGTGACCTTCATGAGGTAGTGTGCTAAGTGACATTGAAATGTTTACTTCGCAAGTTGTGAAATTTGTGATTTTGTAATGATGTGTATGCTGTAGTCTGCAAAATTTCTTGGACAGGAACAAAGAGCCAACATGCAATTTTGTCTTAAACTTTGGAAGTCTGCTACAGAGACATTGGGCATATTTTCGCAGAACGACGAAGCAATGGGTCGTACGCAATGTTTCGAGTGGAACGGCACTTTCAAAAGAGGAATACCATCCCTGGAAGACGATGATCAATCTGGAAGACCTGCCACGAACGTCACCAACAAAAATGTGCAATTGTGCATTGAGAATTCGTAACGATTATTTTAATATTTCTGTGTGCCTTTTAATTTCAATTTCAACAATACCGTTCCCGAATCCTATTAACCCATTAATGTTTTCGGACCTTTATGCTTTAACGTCATAAAAAAGTCAGAATAAATCTAGAATGCTATCCAAGTGCTTTGCTGATGGTCACAACTGATAACAGGAATGCTTCTAAATGTGATTACATTTATCAACGCAGATTTCGGAACTAAGCAATCGCACGTCGTATTGTTCATGATTTAACCTGCTTTGGAGTTTGATTTTGGTTAGTAATTTGCTATTCGTAAACAACCGCATATATTTTTCTCATTTAATAGTAGTTAAATTCCTATGAGCAAATGATGTCAATTTGATTGGGTTCAGTTGAATTAAAACGAAAGGAGTAAACGAAAACAAAAAGTCAAGCATATTATCTAAAGCTGAAAATAATGATGAGTGGTTATAGTTTAATTTGTGAAAGACTTTCCATTAACGAGCTGTAACATAAATTACTGTGTCTTTTAGACATCATTAAGCATTTGTGTAGCATTGTGCTAAGTATTAAGTTTTTCCCACATCTAAGTGATTTTTTTTTATTGTTATAATGATATTGCAGGAAGAATTTTTTCTTCGTTCTCCTTATTCCTTCAAAAACCTTCTAACTAACATATTTGGTATCGCTGTATGATGTATTGTTATTTATTCTTCAGTCTCTCTGTTTATCTCTAACATTTATAAGTAATAACATTTCCTCCACATTTTAGTTTGACGGAGGATAATAGCCACAGAAGCGATTTTATATGCTGTGTGGTTACTACATCAGCATATACATTTATTTGGTTACTTTCTCTCCATTAAAACTATTATTTCTCATGTTCTGCTTCGTGAAACTGCTTATAAAGACAGTTTACTGATTGATATTGGAAATGAGCTTTGCGCTTTGTTCACACTTTAAAAATGTTTTCACAACTCCCATGTTTTCATAGATACAGCCCAGTCAGTATTTTCAAAACATTTTATCATTTTCGTTACACATTATACTTTGTAAACAAGTCAATTTTACACACCTTTACTTTTATTTTATGGATGTTTGCTGATAATAGTTTTCCGTGATTTTAGCCTAGGACAGCAATGTGAATTACAGTTAAAACGTCATATGTGTAAACATTTAAATTAAATTATCACTTTAAGCATGACTGTGTATCTTCACCCACACCCAGCAAGCTAACTGGATTAAAATTTCCTGGTGGTAATATTCACAACGCATATGATGCTTCCTGTCAATAGGCAATTAATTGCATATTTTAGTCATTAGTTATCTTGAAGCTGCCACTTGTATTTTCATTTTCATAGATTTGTTGTTTCGTTTATTTTTTCAACTCTATCATAATGCTAGCTATCCCAACGTCTATTTTATTCCTTGATTTGTTTTACATTTATTTCTCTCATTTTACCGGGGTGGGCTGAAAGATTCACAGGATGACAATGAAGGAGTGCTACTAGAGCTGTGAAATCTTGCGTGTATTGATTTCGACTTTTATTAGTAACTGCATTATTTTTTCCCATGTAAACTAGATATTTCACGTTCAAAGATTTCAAATGCAACTAGTAGAGAATCTCTTGAAAATTGACAAAATTTGGCATTGTGGTGTTATCATGTACCAGCAGAAAAGTGATTGCCACATTAGAAGATGACGCTCCAACTTTAGTGGTGAAATATTTGACTGCTGCGTTTAGGAGAGGAAGAGAGATTTTTGAAGGTGACCCCAAAGTTTGGCCGTCTTTAAACTGCCATCACCGAGGAAAAAATTTACCGTGGTAATGGTTGACAGGTGATTGACTATAAATCAAATACTCAATGCTATTGGTATATTTTGTGACAAAGTTGAGAATGCTGTGTACAATGAACTTGGTATGGTGATGGTGGGGGCTTCGGCTTCTGACACTTGATAAAAAGCACACAAGGCTGATCACATCACGGGAAAATATGACATCGTTTGAGACAGATATAGCTGTTTTACTTGAACGTTTCCTAAGCCATGGTGAGTGAGGATTCAACACTTTGAGCCAGAGATAAAGATACAATTTATGCAGTGAAAATATCTCTCCTTACCGGTTCCAAAGAAGGCCAAGGTTGTTTCGTCTACCGAGAAGTTAATCTGCTCAGTATTGAGGGATTCAAAATGCATTGTGTTTATTGACTATTATTATTATTATTATTATTATTATTATTATTATTATTATTATTATTATTATTATTACAGTTGTTACTATTATAATTATCCATTATTTCTATATGTGGAATGTATTTTATTTTATCATTATAACCAGCATTAGCTAATGCTATATCGTATTGGTCTTCAGGTTTATTAAATATTTCTTCATTGGAAGATGAGTAAGATATTCTTTTGCTAATACTTTAGGAATATATCCATTTAATATCTGAGTTAGTTTTTTTTTTTAAAGTTTATGTAGTCCTGTTGCTAAATTAATGTTAGCATCTAAGAAATTAATAGAGTTATATTCTCTCTCTCAATAGAGATAGTAAGGCCGAATTTACAGTCGTTTCTTAATAAGTTTCATACATCTATTACAGAAGTTTTTTTTTTGTTACAAGGAACAATGCATAGTCCCTATATAATCCTCCCTCAATCTCTGGGAATTCATCATGTAGCATAGAGAGAAGATAAATTCCCACTAAGTCAGTTAGCTGCGCAGAATCTGGAAGACCCATTGTTGCATCAAGACAGTCAGAGTTATCTTTCCTTGCCCAATATTTGTTATCAAATTTTATAAATGATCTACTTGCTGTAAGAATTACTTTAATTTCCTTTATAGATATATTCCTATTTTTCTCGAGCAAATAATAGAGTGCTATTTAATAATGTAGGATTTATAGAGGAATATTATCAATATGAATCTGCAGAAATCTGTATTTGCTTTTACTCTGAATATTAGAAAACCAAGTTAGTGCGTTTTGAGTATTAGGTCATAATTCTACAGCTATTTTATTTTTTAAGTGAATGTATATATTTGTCAAGGATAATTTTACTTAGTTTGCCTAAATCAGATTTTGCAGGGCATGTAAATCTAATCTTAGGTTCAGTAAAAAAAATATTTTCTCTGTAGTCCTTAAGCGAGATGCGGGGCCTTACAGATACAAAATGATGTCACCAACAATAAACAACATGAAATACGAAAACAAATGAGTTCAATACGTAAACAACGAGAGAGGCAAATGGAAAACAGGACAAATAATACGAAGAACGACCTTTCATCAGCTGTCGGCTGTCTATTTACTCCTCATTTCGAGTATTGAGAGACAATATGATTATTCGAAGACAGTTGCTCCTACAAGTACCAAATTCAAATTTGGGAGTTATGGAGGGTCAAAGTTGGGGAGAAAAACAGAACAGTGGAGATATACAAGGAAACCTAACGAAAACAAACATGTCGTTAGACCAGAACAGGCGTAAAATAGTGAACGCTCGAGAAATATTTTCTTTGACAAGAGAAAGGATAGGAGAGATAGAATACGTCCAATCCTTGGAACAAACCTGAAAGAAAAGAAAGATGATCACGTGAGGAAAAGAAAGATGGACAATGGTCACATGTGAGCAACGAGAGAGAGAGAGAGAGAGAGAGAAAAGGAGAAAGAAGAGGAGAGATAAACAGATAGAAAACAGTGAAGGGGAGAAATAGGGATTTAGAGCAAAGGAAGAGAGAAAACGATGGTGAGGGTGGGGGAGAAAACAATACAGAGTAGAGTCACATCAGTAAGATTAAATAAACTTACTTGGAAATGGATGCGTTGCGTTCAGTCAAATAATTATATAAATAATATATGTATATATATATATATATATATATATATATATATATATATATATATATCATTTTCCCCCCTCTCGTTCTTCCTCTTTACTTCTACGTATCTCGCTTTACCCCTCTCATTTACTATTTGTTTTTACATGACTGAACGCAGCGTCTCCAATTTGTAAGTACTTTTCGTAAATTCATATTTTCCGACGCTACTCTATCTCTTTGTCTTTCTCTTCCTCTATCATGTTTCCCCCTCTCGTTCTTCCTCTTTACTACTACGCATCTCGCTTTACCCCTCTCGTTTTTCCTCTGTTACTACTACGTATCTCTTTTCCCCCTCGTACTTCCTCTCTTTCGCTTTTTCTCTCGTTGCTCACCTATTCTTCTACTTCCTCTCTTTGTTTCTCCCTCTACCACTGTCTCTCTTCCCCTTACACCGGCATGGTCACATGATTCCGGTCAATAATCCTTTTCTTCCTTGGCTATCGCCGTGCAAACACCCGAACTACTTCGTCCCTACTTTCAAGTTCGTGTCTCACAGCGTTCATACACACATAATTTTTCTCGTCTGGCCGTAAAGCCTGTTCTGTTTGTTTTCTTGTCTTGTTTTTTGTCCGCCACTACATTCCTCCATGGCAAGATTTAATTTGTGTATACAAATTTAATTTGCGGTCCATGGGAAGAGCCGTTTTAACGATGCGTCCTGCCCAGCTCTTCGAAACGCCGGTGTTAAAACGGGGGTAGCTGATGAAGTAGAATGTTCTCTATGTGGCTTGTGTGTTTTCTCGTCTACGTTTTGTTTGCAATGTCCTGTACCCAGATATTCACCTATGCATACAGGTGGATGTCGGTATGCACATACCTGTACGTATATATGCATATACTCATTTACTATTTGTTTATATATATATATATATATATATATATATATATATATATATATATATATATGCATATATGGGTACAAGACATCTCCAACAGTAAGCAACATGAAATATGATAGGAAATGAGTTCAATACGCAAACAACAAGAGTAAGAAATGGAAAACGGGGCAAGTAACTCAAAGAACGACCCTTCATCAGTTGTCGGCTCTCTATCTACACCTCATTTCGAGCACTGATCGAAAATATGAGTCTTCGAATACAGTTGCACCCATAAGTACCAAAATCAAATTTGGGATTTATGGAGAGTAAGATTTTGGAACAAAAACAGGAGCATGGAGACATACAAGGAAACCAAACGATAATAAATATTGAGGGTCACTAGTAATGAACGGAGTTAAAATAGCGAATACTGGAGAAATATTTCCCCCTATTATTTCTCTCGCTGTTTGCTTATTGAACATATTTATCTTCGTATTTCATGTTGTTTACTGTTGGTGACGTTCTGTACCCATATATATATATATATATCCATCCATCTGTGTGCATGTGTGTGTGTGTGTGTGTGTGTGTTTGCACACGCTTGGAAGTATGTAAGTAGGTATATCAGTTATTTTACTGACAACGCCAACTACCTCTCATGTGCAGCATTTGCAATCTTCATCCAACCTTTTGACAGATATATTGTACTGAGCATTGATTTGACTTCATTAGTGAATACATTCAACCTAATTCTATTTACTTGATGGCAGAGGTCTTTCTTCACAAAGCACATTTTGTAAGAGAATGTCTTCTCTTTTCACTATTTCTAGTTCTTTACATATAAATTTATCACTATTTGATAGATATCCTTTGTTGATTTTGTAGGCGTTTTCTGTTTTTTAAATTTTTTTTTCTCATTGTTGTACATTCCAATTACGACTTGTGTTCGTTTATATTCTATTTATATATTTTTATTCTTGTATTTATATATTTTTATCTTCTATTTCTATATTTTTATCTTGATGTCTGATTATAAAAGATATTATCTAATTACTCTAGCGTTGTCAGCTATTTATTATTGGTTTCCTTTAAGTTTGTCCCATCACTTGCCAAATATATCTAAAGATGTACACATAGAATAGTATTCATTTTGTAATCCTATATGACCTTCTATTACGTTCAATTTTCGTTATACTGCAGCGCAAATTCGAAATACTTCACTATTTATTTCTCCTAATCATTGTTTCAATTTTCTGAAAGGAACTATCAATATTCCTGGTCAAAATTTTGTTTTTTCCATAAGGTTCCAAGCAGGAGGTGTATCATAAACGAATTTATTCACTGAATTGTATTTGTAACCTTACATTAAATTTCATAAATACCTTATGTCAGCCATGCCGCTAATCAAATATGTAGATCACGCCACTACGTACTGTTAGGAATTATATATCCTGTTACTTACGTAAACGAAACAAAATAATAATAATAATAATAATAATAATAATAATAATAATAATAATAATAATAATAATAATAATAATAATAACACCGAAAAAATAATGCTGTTATATCGTTTTATAAATGTAAAAAGTATTCTAATGCAAAATATAACGGTTCGGCTAAAACGTTTATAGAAATATATACATCATTTGAGAGGATCCCAAAGTCAACTGGGACGTTTCTACGTGGTTGTTTTTGACATAAAAGAGATAGAAGCCAAAACTATGAAATAATATGAGTCTCTTTTAATTTCTTTTCCCCGAAAAGAAAGAAAAAAAGAAACACCGAACACTTTTTAATTAGTCCTTGATAGATAGTGTCACGTGAAAAGTAATGGTATTTACTGGAATTCTAGCGATCAACACTTCATCAGATATGAACAACACAAATGTTTCAGTAGCGTATTTCTTTATTATTAACTTTTTTGCCCAAGGAATAAAGAATTTTATTATTGTAGATAACATTTATTTGTGTTTGTTTTTTAGAAAATTTATTTGTTACCTTCACTCACACCGAAGAGAATGATTCAGATTGTATGTGAAGATGAAAGCGTGCACGAAGTTTCAGACTTCTGCAAATATTGCTTGATAGTGATCAGATGTAGTTGCCCTTTGTCATTGAATGAAAGAGGGAATTTTATTAGCGAAACGTTAATTGTGAAGCCATGACCTTGACAGGCAACACTATTTCGAAACTCTCCACCACTTACGCTGATAAAATCAAAACACAAATATTATTCAACGTCTTGGCAATGAGGAATGAAACTAGAAATGAACGTCACAAAAAAAAAAAAACAGTGTACGGCCAAACAGTAATAATAAGGATGCTGATAGTTGTGGGAATGATAATGGTACTGCTGCAACTGATCATTTTAACAACAAAATAGCCACTACTAAAATACCAACAACAGTAACGAAAATATTTGTTTTTAAATGATGACACATTACCAGTATTTTTGAGGATAGGGGGAGGTCGATTACATTAACCTCAGGACTTGAACTAGTACTTATTTCATCGACCCCGAAATGATAAACCAATTTCGACTCAGAGCCTAAGGACGGACGAAATACCATCAATAATTTTTTTCCGACGTGCTAATGATTTTACCAGTTCACCGTTTTAAAAATCTGTAGAATTTATTAGAGACGCAGTGCTGGGAAAATACATAGCGGCTTTTTTTCCGGCTTTATGTTTTAAGTTCAAATTATCCTATTGTTGAGTTTGTCGTTCACTTTATTCAGCGGTAATACAAAATATAACCAGTTGAACGCTGGAATCGATGTAATCAAAAGCAACAATAATATTGATAACATTAGACGTTTCCACTTTAGATACATGGCCATCAATTTTTGGAGAAGAGTGATAGTTGATTTACATTGCCTCCCAATAATTAGTGCGTGTTGTGTTAAAAATGATATTCAATAAATCAAATCTTTTCATTCATTACAAAAATGTGTATAGCTTGGCTAAACCTCAGAGAATTTCTTTTGAAATATTCTTGATTCGTTTAGCGTATATATTAACATATAGATAGTTTATTGTTTTCTGGTGATTCTTCAAATTTTGTAGTGCAGTCTAATACTTGGTTATTTCTGTAATAATTCTATTACACTAATTTATATTTCATTTAATTTCCTTGTTCCTATGAACAAACATATGTAAACGATTGAGTCATTCAGTGCGGTAATTCATATTTACGGTTGTGGACAATGTAAAAGAAAACTAATTGATTAATTAAAGGTGCCATTATCTGCTCTGCTTTTTCCCAGACTCATTTATTACACTGAAACGTCTACCTAATCCGCTCCTCTCTACCACATTAACCCTCTGTTACCCGTTCCATGTCTTTTTATACCTATCTCTATCCCTAAAAACGCAATCGCTGCTACTTACTATATATTGTATTCATACACACTCATACATATGTGCACATATATCTGAATCTTTCAGCATATGACTGATATTCCCACACATATATAATATGTACGTCTGCAGATTCCCAGACAACATACGTTTTGCATTATTTGCATTGCTTTCTTGATAGTACGCACAGTTTCTCTCTTCTGCAGTATCTACAAGAATTGATAAAAAACGATTTTTCGAAACGTCACTGTTCCATGAATTACTTCACTGTAAAATACACAGCATTGTTACAGTCATTATGTCTGCGTTTGCAGATAATTGGTCCTCCAAGGAGTTAACATTGCAGTTTCACACTCTGCATATACGGTATGCTCGTAATAAATTAGCTATTTCCTACAGATGACTTGATTAGCAAATGATTCAAAGTGAAGTCCTGTATTAATACAGGAAACCACATCTTGAAAGGACCTTTTTGCAATGAAAACAATTTATATATCCTTTTCATTTGTAAACATTTATTCTTAGTATGCTTATTTATCTATTTACCTTTCTATACACCTGTTCGTACACACGTGTGTGTGTGAGTGTATATGGAAAGAGAAAGAAAGTGGGAGAGTGCGCGAGAGACACTAAGAATGAGAGAAGGGAGTGAATAAAGTTAGTATCACATTATGTTAACTGCAACATATACAGTAGGGTTATGACTTTGTGATTTTTGGTGGAAGTAAACAATTTCCTGTATGAAAGCCAATGAACAATTTTATGTAAGTAGGAAAAATAACATTCGTTTTAAGATTTTGCTAAAAATATCACCCCCAACTGAAGAAATCCAACACCGCTTTTGACCGAAATCATGCAAAATTTAAGGTGCGGGGTGGGGGTCATAAGGCCCGCTCAAGTTTTTACCAAACTTGGTTTACTGACTTAATGCAATGTAGAAGCAGTATATCTCAAATTTCAGCTTTTAAGTTTAAGTAGTTTAGGGGTTATAGATTTTTTAATTTGTTACCACTTACGCCCTACTTTAGGAAATATCCTCTTCCTCTCCTTTTTATTTATGTGACGCTAAAAACTCTGACTATATTAACTGTTTTTCAGAAATAGTAGGTTTATCCAACTAGAGTATCTAAAATAATGTCTCATACGAGAAGTGCTTGTGTTACTCAAAGAAACAAAGAAAATTTTGAACGAAGAAATTCGTGCAATTCAAGACTCACATAGGTAAAGAAGACCTGTTCCTCTAGAAAGCATTCTTTGGAAAACAACTGCAGGGTACCAATGAAGCTTCAAATTGTCGGTCGCTACCTGTTCCCTGGAGGTACCATCAAAGGAAAGAAAGAACAAAGGAAATTTCGAAAGAAGTAATATTTTATGGCAAAAGAAATTAAAATTCCCATATTTATCCATTTAAAACGTACAAGCAAAAGTAGAAAAATTCTGAATACCTACGATAAATGTATAAATGAGGAAAATACGATTCATTGAAAGGAACTTTTGACATCACAAAGGAAAACGGTGAATGGCTGTGCAGTGAGGATAGAAAGTTATATTATCTTCAAATTGCAAGCAAAGGACAGTTTGGGTATGCAACAGGAAAAGCAACCAGTTCCACAGCTATCGATCCATCCATCTAAAAGAAAAGTTTCCTTAGTGCCAACTTCAACCAGGCAACTCTAGTGTCATCGTCAACGTCTGAAGCAGAGACTGAAAGTGAATATAAAGAGTTCGAAAAATCAGATGAAGGATCCACATAAACAAGGATGAAGTATAGCAAAACTGGAACTGCAGCCAAGTTAGTAATATCTTCAAAGCAATCAACCCCCATAACAGCAACAGTTTATCGACAATTATTTCAAGATGTAATCAATGTCGAGACTCTTTTCCAATCTGGTATTTACAGATCGACTATCAAAGAAGCTGTTAAGCTAGAAAGGAAAATGAAAAAAACACTACATTTAGAAAACTGTACATTGCATTTTGGTGGTAATCGTATTGATCACCAAGAATACCAAGTGTTAGTTTTAAAGAATGAACAGAGATAAGTTAAATTAGAAGCCCTCCAATTACTAAAGGGAAAGCTGATACTGTTGTGAAAGAAATAACAGTTGTTTTAGATGAATACAATTTATGGAACTGTGTAAAGACGATTGCCACTGATACAAGTGTGAACACTGGGAAAAGAAATGGTATTGTTATTTAGTTGCAAAGACTGTTTGCTCAAAATAGTTTGAAAAAACCGCAATTTATTGGTTGTCAGCATTATATCCTTGATAGAGTTCTACGTGCTGCAATGGATAATGAGCTTGGAGGAAAAAAAATTGAATATACATTCATCCCAGAGCTTCTAAGAAGTTACGAGAAACTCAAGGCTAATTTCAACAATGGTGAAGAAAAGATTACTGAATCAGCAGGATGGCGATATGGCATGACATTTATATTTCATTTGACCAGCTGTTTTCGTTTCTTTGAAGAAACCAGTAAATTTCCTACTGTAATGTTTCAAAAACTACCCAACTTAAGTAATGTAACATGGAATTCTCCAGCAATACACTTTTGGCATATATTCTTCCACTAGAGAGAAGAGTTTTCCTTCTCTATGTTTGCCGATTCATCTCTTACAGCTGGGCAGATTTTTGGTTTACTGACCAGATGTTCAATGCACAGGATCACCAGAATTTATGTGGTAGCCTGCAAGTTCATAAAAAACGTTTAAAGTCGAGAACCATCAAAACTGGAAATTCCCAGAACAAATCAGAATGCAGAACGGGCAATCAAGTGCCTTCACGATCTTTATGATGTTTGTAAAAAGAAGGAAAAACTTCAGCTTTGATTTATTTTATCTAACAAAGCATATTATTTCTTTGTTATGTTTAAAAATGTGCTAGCATTCTGCAGCCACTTTCTTAAACAGTTATTTACAATTGGAATTAATCCTATTAAGCTAAAATATGTATTTTATTAACAAATTTGTGTTATCGAATGCTTGTAGAGGCCTATGTCTTATAATAGCCTAATTTTGAACTTTTACATAGAGCAATTTCAATTCAGTAATCTTAAAAATGTATAAATACTTTTATTCCACTTCTCTCTTGCGTTTACAAGGATTTAGGCAGCGGAAATAATGAAGTGCGAATATAGTGCCATCTAGTGATTATAGATTTGAAAGTTCATAACTCCGAAACTACTTCAAATAGAAAGCTGAAATTTCAGTTGTATACAATTTCTGCATTGCATTGCGTCAGCCCACCAAGTTTGGTAAAAACTTGAGTAGACGTTATGAACCACACTAGAATTTTGCATGATTTGTGTCAAAAATGATGATTGATTTCCTAATTTGGGGTGATGTATTTATCAAATAAAGCAAAATAGATGTTACTTTCCTGACTTTTAGGAAATTATTCATCGAATTACAGTATAAGATTATTAGGTTGTGAAAAAGTTATAAGGTTAATATACAGCCACTCTATTTTTATATTAACTCGAAAATAGAGATAGCATATTCAGTTATATATGTTAGTTTTACTATCCTGTCTCATTTAAATTTTAACTTCTTTTTCTGGACGTCTGGGATGAAATATTGATTTATAACACTGGTACAAAGTTACATATTTGAGAGGCTTCTGTAGGAGGCGTAAAGTTTCCTGAATTTTAATTTAGTACTTGACTGCCGCTTTATTTGATCGAATCTGCAACGAAGTAATCCAAATCGTCTTCGGTTGTAATTAACCAAATCAAGTAATTTTATCCAATGCGTTAAAGAATTCTCTAAATACATTGCACCTGTTCTAATATTTTGAACGATTTACACAGATTACTTATACGTTACATCATTGTATGGTTCCAACTGTTAAAACATTTTGGAAGTAGGTAAAAAATTGGTTTAGTTAAAGCGCAGGAAGGTAACGACTTTCGTGATGTGTTCGTTTATGAATAGATAAGAATATTCAATAATATTTATATCGTAGAAAATGGTAATGAATAGGCAGTATATGAAAGAATATTGCCTATATTCTTTGAAATAGAGTGCATATCTGTGTGCATTCACTTATATTTACATACACACGTGCGCATCTATCTACCAAACTTTGGAATATCTGATTGTGCACACACACACACACACACACACACACACACACACACACACACACACACAGACACACACACACACACACACACATGTATGCGATGTATGCGTATGTGTATATACAGAAAAAGTGAATCTGAGTGAGAGAGAGAAAGAAAGGGAGACAGACAGAGATGTTACGTAGTCGGAATTTTTAAGTAACTGTGAAAGTTGTGTTTGTAAAAATAATGATGTAAGTAAGTATGTTATTCATGGTAAGGCTTGCCTTGTTACTTTACAACATTATATGAAATTGAAATAAATACACGATTTTATTAGTGAAATGACACGCATGTGTCATCTACTAACTAATTGTTTTACTTTCAAAATATTAGGCATCAAAGGACAACACGCCTTAAAATAGATTGTTGCATTCATCTTGTTTGCATGAAACAGTTAGAAAAGGATGGCGTTAAACATAAAGGTTTTCTTGACCTCTGTCTCTTTCTTGAAAAGGAAGAACGAAATTACCTTCAAACAAGAGATTTAGCGACAACATTCTAAATAATGCTTTCTCTTCTAAATACACTAAACAACAATGGAACGATGTGATAGTGTTAAACACATGACTGGTAGAAAACAGTGATCGCTTGATGCCACTCCAGTCGCCAGGTGCATGATTTTGGTTTTTCTTGAACCAGGACTGCAGTTCCGTTAAAGAGATTGTCTGTGGAAAGACGCGTCTTACAAATGGAGTACATACCTGATTACCGTCCATGATTATAATCATAAATATCAAAATATTCATAATGATATTAGAAAGACATGACGAAGGTGATGATGTTAGCCACTAAGAAGAGAGAGAAGGAGCATGTAAGATTCTTGAGGGATGCATATGCAGCGTGTGTGGCATCCTCGTAGCTATCGTCGGCACCCTCGCATACGCCTGTAACAGTG
Source organism: Octopus bimaculoides (assembly GCF_046866305.1). NCBI lineage: Eukaryota > Metazoa > Mollusca > Cephalopoda > Octopoda > Octopodidae > Octopus > Octopus bimaculoides. The sequence continues at coordinate 41,981,248 of NC_142930.1, read as the reverse complement.
TGAACAGTACTCGTAATACCAATAACATCAATATGATGGGTGGAACCGCCAAACTCTAACATTGGATTTGAACATCTCTTATTTTGCTTGTAGAATTTGATTCTTTTCTCAAATCTGCGTATTCTCCGAGCTTTTGCTTGAACTTTTTGATTAAGTGTTCCTTTCGCTGACATTAGATCTTCTCTTGTTGAGAGGTCATATTTTCTCACAATCTTCCTGCTTTTCCTTGATCTTATATCATTTCCAGAGATTAGCTCAGTTAATATTGATACCCTTCTTCGCAATGATTCAATCTCAGTTTCAATTCTACTTCTCTAGTTTGATTTTCTTTTCGAATTTGGTATTGTTGGCTTTTTGACTGTTAAACAACGTCTTTCGATTATCTTAGCAACAGAGTAAATAATTTCATTTAACTTATTAAGATCGGGTTTTTGTCGTTGTATGATTTCTTGTGTAACACAGTTGCCAATTTTTATGTGTTTTATGTTGGTGTGCATTTGCGAGTTTATGGTGTGGTTCCCTCTCAATCATATTTGTATGCCCTACAACTGCAAGCTCATTCAGAACTTGTTGCTTCATTTCAATCAAAGATTTTTCTGTGTTGTTCAGCAAATATGTGGTCTTCAAATTCTGTTTCGACATCATTTTCCTGGCTGTTTTTTCTAGGGTCATTATATTTTCCTTTTTCTCCAGGTTTTTGAGTAGTTTCGGCAGATGGTCGCCTTTCAGTCAATGCTTATAGTCCAAGTTTCCTACCATCTGCTTCGTTATTTCTTTGCTGACTTATATTTAGATCATTCTCTACCACCTTTTTAATAGCGGTTAATTCTGCATTTGTGAGTCTGGTATTTCTGAAGATATCTCTTCTAACATATGCTAATCTGTGTTCATCCAGGTTTGGTCTGCTAGCTGGATTTCGGTTCCTCCAAATTCTTTAAGAATTTGCAGTGTGTTTCTCTTGGGGTAATAAGCGTATATTACTTCGTTATATTGTTCCCGGTTCCATCTAGTTCTTTTACATTTTTGATTTTGTGATTGTTGTGGTGGTGAACTTTGGGGCTTAACTTGGGACAAATCCCGTTTAAGTGACCTTCCAGGTTCGTATTTGGGGAAGATATTCTACCATTTCAAAATTTTTTTTAAGCCACTAATCTTCATACAGGGGCCACATTTATCATCATTAGCTGCAGCAGCAGCACCAGTAGTTGTAGTAGCATCAGCAATATCACTACCAGCAGCAACATCTCTCCATTTTTCTCTCTTCTGTCCTCAGTTGTAAGTTAAGCTCCCTAAAAGAAGAAACACAAGTAAAATGTTAAACAATTTTTAATCAAAATATACTTTAAAAAGGAACGATTACATCAGAAAATGAAACAGAAAAGATGAAAAAAAAAAACGGAAACAACATCCAATAATTTAATAAATGGATAGCATTTATGACAAGAGCAAAAAATTGTGCTTGACATTCTTTCCACATCATATTTTAATCACATGCAGTCAAATTAAATTAAGCGTAATTGATTACAGAAATAAACTATAATTAACAAATTGTAGATAAACGATAACATAGCAAATCCTTCAACTGGACTGAGATGAGGATAGCAAGGTATTGCTGACTGAAAATATATTTCACTATTACGACAATAAGCACTACAAACAGCAGTATTACTGGAGCCTGCTGCTGCTGTACGGTTTCCAAAATCATTAATGACGAAGAAATAGTAAGAGTAACAAAACATTAACAAAGATTCTAATGGCCATTTTGAATCTTACTGAAAATTGTTAGATACATCTAAACGAAAACAATTTTTTCTATATTTGGGTTCTTGAATGTGTGAAAAGGCAGCGAAAGCATTTAATGAAATAATTCATTAAAACAAAGGGGGAAAAAAAAGATGAAGAAAACTAAAACGATTTTAAAATATTTCAATACTATTAAAAACATAATTATACATTTCGGCAGAAATTGACAATATTTTGAAGATTCCCTCAATTAGTAATAAATTCAGTGTTGTTCATTTATTCTGTTAATATTTGTATTTTTTTTACTTTTCTTTTTCTTCCAGCAAGTGGGAGGTATTTATCTTTTTAATGCTGAGTTTTATAAAATTCTTATTGAAATTAAATGGAAAGGATTTTCAAGAACAGTATTTAATTAAAATAATTTAAAATTTATTTTGTATAAAATTGGTTTAGATTTTCGTACGGTTTTTAAATTGTTGCTGTTAGTGGTGGTGTTCCCAGTACATCGGCTGCAGTACTCGAGTGGTATTTAATCTCTGGACCCTGAAAGAAAGAAAACCGAGCTTGATCACACTGGAATTTGATCTCAGAACGTAATGGCAGACGAAATACCGACAAGCTTTTTCTCCGGCATGCTAATGAATCCACCACTTTGCAGCCGTTTTAATTTGTAAAAAAAAAAATTTTTAATGTTTTTGATTAATAATGCTACCATACACGGAACAATAGACGTCAGCAATGCATCTTTGTATATATTTTGTAACAAAACTTGATCAGTAAAGCAAACTAACCCTATTATTATTGCATGAATAACCTAAATTATGTGGACAAAAATATATGATAGAATGCATATATTTCCCGTATCTAGTGGAAGTGAAAGAACACTTCTCCAGTTTTCAGTGGATTAAAGCTGATGTGAAGCATATCTTTGTCTGGGCAGAGGTTTACTAACAGTAATATCGCCACTGGAATAGGACGAAAAGAATGCAATGATGGTATTTGTTCAAGATATGCAACTGTGGTAATCCGATCAAATATATTTAATTATTTAAGTAGAAGATATCCAACCGTAATTATCACAGAATTTTCCTTCTTAGAAAATCGTATATTACAAATTTCCAACACGTAAATAGCGCAGTGCAGTGAGATCGAAATTCTATGACGCGATAGCATAGCCAGTTTCATGGTAGCAAATTCTTGTGCCAAAACCGCCTGTCTAATATACTCACACCTAAGTCCAATAACTTATCTTCTCTACTACGGAAATATATTTGCATGTGGGAGAGAACTCCGTCAAGAGTTATCACCCATATTGCATAATCGATTATATTTTTTAAAAATTATTCCTATAGCAGCATCACAAACGTGAACAGAACAGCGCGGTAGGATGTTAACTTAGCAACTCCTCATTCCGAAGCCCATCCATGACGTGGCACCTTCGGCAAGTATCCTGACTTCTATCATGCACACTCTTTGAGAAATGCCTTACTAGTGTTTGTTAAAAACTTTTCGCATGCTAGTTGTCTGTATATTATTGCCTGGGCTTAATACCTCAATGCTAAACAGAAATAAAATACACTTTTCCTCTAGCTAGCGAAGACACCTCCAAGCGGTGGCTCTGCCTGATTAATATATGGAAGAAATCGGTCTTAAACCTCGTACTTCACTAATAGACAAGTTATAATTCTTTTTAACATAGGCATACACTCCGAATATTTGTGGAAAGGGCTGTTTTATTAAATTGGATCAACTACGTGAATAGTACCATATTTTATCGATTTGAAAAAGCTCTGCCTGACTGAGCTCATATAAAATGAGAAGTAATATCTTTTATGACAGAAGTAATATTGTCGGACAAAATGCCATTAACATTCTGCCTATTCCGTTTAACACTTACAATACACAAACATATTTCCTTAGAAACCATATCTTCTTTTCAATCATCTGAGTAAATTTGGAATTATAAAAATGAAAGTTACAGGCAAATATGAAACGATTGGTAACTAGTCTGAAAACAAAAGGTAGGAACTAAACTCTGGACAAATTTGGTGATTTTGTCAGCAATTTCTCCTATAACTTATTAGCACATCTGAAATTTAAGCGAACAGCAAACCGAAAAGAAAGGGAAATAATTAATGATCTCGACGACGATTACAATATAGTTATTAAAGAAGCTGATAAAAGTAATGCTTTAGTCATTATGAACTCTGAACAACCCTGTAGTAATTCTTCTTCGTGACTTAGTGCGAAAGAAATTAACAAATTCCGAAAATTCAAAATAATTATAAATATCAAGGCTTTAACGAAAAAGGGAAATAAATTCTTTGCACAATTTGTCTGTAACACCAATAACTTGTATGGACTTCAAAACTTCATACAAGTGAAGTCATAAATCAAGCCTATAGCAGTTCATCCGCATTAGTTATTAATATGCTATATGCCAGAGATCTCAAGATGATAGCAATTGTAGCAGGTCCGTTCTGTGAGGTACATGGAATTAGTAGCTTCATTGACGTACTTCTAAAACTCATTATTAAACATAGAGTTAGCTTCATATGAGTTGACTTGGAATTTTAAAAACATCTCTAGAACAAAACCAGCAAGAACTCTCATTTTGTTTCATTCGAAAACGAATACAGAACAGGAGCTATACAATTCTGGCTGTAAAATTTTCCGAATGGCGCATACCTGACCGAATTGGGTTTATGTAAATATAGTGAGTGTGTTTATTTGGCAACAAAAACATAAAAGAAATGACTCTCCCGAAATACAACAATATATATATATATATATATATATATATATATATATATATATATATATATATATATATATATATATATATATATATAAATATATATATATATATATATATATATATATGTCCAATAGAAGGAAAATAGGTTTCTCTTATAGCGATGAAAACATTCATTTTTTTTCACTGGCTTAACTATTTAATACACAATTAGTAGGGAAGACCTTTACAATTCACATGGGTATATATGAGATTTATGAAAATGAAAAGGAAATGAATTCCTACAAAGAAGAACGATATCTTAGTCTAGTTCTACTATTTTGTCATTCGATTTGCTGCCTGAGACATAGAAAAGAACATGCGATGGCAAGGCTTCGATGCTGTCGACGATAGTTTAATTTTATGTAAATAATAACAAAATACGACAAAAGTTTTTTTTCTTTTGGACCCTTTTATTTATTAGTTCAAATCAGAAGAGTATATTTACCTTTCAGTTACTTAATAAGTATCACTCAGACTTTAAGGAAACATAAGTGACTTAATCGAGTGTACCATGATCCTAAAACAAAAGATTTACCGTTAATTAGAAACGAATACAAATCTTTCTGTACAGCTTTGTAATTAATAAACATGTAACTCCGGAATTTGCTGAGTGCTTAGATCATTGTGAATTATAAATAAATAAATAAATTTACATTTTGATAAATTTCCTGCTTCTTGCTAGTTTTACAATTTTTGTGGTAAAAATTGCACTTCATTTCCGGAGTCACTCGCTTCCTATCTCTCAATAGTTTAATAAAACGATCTGCAAAAGATCGCTTTAATTTTCCCTCTCCACGAATTCTTTCTTTCTTTTTCTTTTCTCATTCTTCTCTTTTCAAATTCTCATTTTTCAATTTTATTACATTTTCTATCACAACACATCCGTTTGTATAATCCAATATTCAGTTATCGTCTTTCCCCAGGTTTTCTCCCACGTTTACATACAAAACAACGAATGATTGAAATTTGTTTTGCTTATCGACATTTTTGCTTATATATATATATATATATATGTACATATATATATATATATATATATATATATATATACTGTGTGTATATATATATATATATATATATATATATATAACTGTATATATATATATATATATATATATATATATATATATATATATATATATATATATATATATATATATATATATATATATATATATATATATATGTATATATATATATATATACACATATATATAACTGTATATATATATATATATAACTGTGTATATATATATATATATATATATATATATATATATATATATATATACACACACACACAACACACACACGCACATATACGCACGCATCCCCCCACACACATATTCAGGCTTGGCTGAAAGTAACTTGAGAGTAAACCAAATTTCCATAAATACTTAGTACTTAGTTTATTTATTCACTCCATGTATGAAATTTTAATTATCGAATTCTGTGGGTTAAAATCACAGCTTTTTGCTTTCAGCATTCGTCTATTTGTCATTTTTCAAATCATTTTAAAGTTTCTTGGATAATGACACTCTTATATCAATCCAGATATGGAGGGGGTAGCCCAAGATATTTTGGGAATCTTTTTCCTGCGGGTGAAATCGTGGCGGCTCGCCGCATTCCTTAGCCTGCATCATGCAATGACACTCGTTATTTTGTCCTGGTTCGACTTTAATTGATGTAGGTTGGCAAGTAGCTGTAAAAAAATTATAGGACTTAATCATGCACAGATATGGTTGCCATTTTGTATTGACAATGGTCAGTGCTGGAAGCCATCGTCGTCGTCATCATCATCATCATCATCATCATCATCATCAACATCATCATCAAAATCAACATCATCGTCGTCGTCGTTGTTGTCCACATTAATATGTACGTATCTAAGTACGTATTTATATCTATATTTATTTCGATGTGTATACACAGACACACACACACACACACACATGCACGCGCGCACGCACGCACGCACGCACACACACACACACATACATACACACACACACACACACACACACACACACACACACACACGTGTATTCAAATACACTGACACGAACTCATCCATCAATCTGCAAATGGCATGCATTCGATTAATATGTAATTAAATACCGATATCAAAAAGTAAACAGACATACATCTACACATGACATACTAAGAACTGCAAAAATTGCGAAATACGAAGTGAGGTAGATAGTCCATGGTTACCCAATAAAATAACTCATTGTAAGTGTATAATTATTACGGTTGAGATAATGCTTTCCAGGTGGTAAAGGTGGTGAAGTATATATGTGAAGAATATATGTCTTCACCTGTCCGCTCATTTTGTTCTGAGAACTGGCAGTTGTTGAAATAGTGACAGTTCATAATCATGTGACTTAAAGTTTACCAGTATGAAACGCCATTAGTAGTTTATTCTTGTAGGGGAAGTAACTCTATTATATTCTTACAAAGTTACGACCCTTGTCCATAGCGGCATATGGGCTAGTTTCTAGAAATAATTTCATTATTTCTTACGTAGACAGGAGCAAAGATGAAGGAGTCTTACTTGGTCGCTTGACCTTCTTGACATAGCGGCCAAATGTCCTTTATATCTCATTCTACCGTCTTACGAAAGGAATCGCACAGTGCATGTGCGTAAAGTAACCCAAGCATAGGGAGAAAAATGGACGTGGTAATGTTGAATGTATGCGTTTGATAATAGGTGTCCTGGGAAATGGCAGTGCTCATGTTAAATCACCACCGCAACCAACGCCGCCGCACTCACCACCACAACCACAACCATCACCACCACAACCATCACAATCACTGCAGTCACCGGAGCCGCTTCAGCTTCAGCCGCCACAGCTTCCACTTCCGCTTCACCGCCTCTTTTACACTACCGTCGCCACTTCAAACGACGATCCCGACACTGCCGACGCCGTGGACGTCGGTACCGCTATCGCTGTTGCCATCACCATCACCACCACAACGACCAACGAAACAAGAAGAGCAGCACCAGAATTAGAAAGAACATCGACGAAAGTAGTAACAGCACTAGCAACGATAACAACTGCTACAACAACTTACAGGAATGCTGACGTCGAGAAAGAATACTCTCATGAATTACTATAAAGAACAGCGATATCTTAGTCTAGTTCTACTATTTTGTCATTCGATTTGCTGTCTGAGACATAGAAAAGAACATGCGATGGCAAGGCTTCGATGCTGTCGACGATAGTTTAATTTTATGGAAATAATAACAAAATAAGACAAAAGTTTTTTTTTTTGTTTCTGTTGGACCCTTTTATTTATTAGTTCAAATCACAAGAGTATATTTACCTTTCAGTCACTTAATAAGTATCACTCAGACTTTAAGGAAACATAAGTGACTTAATCGAGTGTACCATGATCCTAAAACAAAAGATTTACCGTTAATTAGAAACGAATACAAATCTTTCTGTACAGCTTTGTAATTAATAAACATGTAACTCCGGAATTTGCTGAGTGCTTAGATCATTGTGAATTATAAATAAATAAATAAATTTGCATTTTAATAAATTTTGAGGATTTTGCTACTTTTACAATTTTTGTGGTAAAAATTGCACTTCATTTCCGGAGTCAATTGCTTCCTATCTCTCAATAGTTTAATAAAACGATCCTCTAAAGATCGCTTTAATTTTCTCTCTCCACAAATTCTTTCTTTCTTTTTCTTTTCTTATTCTTCTCTTTTCAAATTCTCTTTTATCAATATTATAACATTTTCTATCACAATACATCCATTTGTATAATCCAATATTCAGTTATCGTCTTTCCCCAGTTTTTCTCCCACGTTTACATACAAAATATCGAATGATTGAAATGTTTTTGCTTATCGAATTTATTGTTTATTTTCTAATAGTGCAGCTAGCTATTCATCTCTTTCTAAGGCGAACGAATTTAGCAGAGCTGTTAGAACGTTACACTACCTTGCGATACAACCGCTTACTCGGTCGCCTCCCTTCTTTTCTGTGTGAATAAAAATATCAGGTAGTATTACTGGTATAGTATCAGACAAGACGCCTTGTCTTATCGCTTGGGCACTTTTGCATGCTAATTAAACCGCTCGCAACGGCACAATAATAAGATACAGACATTCCAACATAAGGCGCAGAGGTTGGAGCGTCGGAATCAGAATAATGACGTAGTGAGTGTGATTTCTGGACCGGATGTGTATTGTTTTCTTGAGCAAGACACTTAATTTCAGGTTGCTTCACTTTACCTTAGTGTAAAAATCAGTTGAGACGTCACTGGTGCGAAGCTGTATAGTTCTTTGCTTTTCCCTTGCATAACATCGCTGGCCTGGTAAGGGGAGGCTGGTATGCATGGATGACAGCTGGTCTTCCATAAGCAAACTTGCTTGGTTTTATGCCTTGGAGGGGAAGTCCGTTCGTGCAATCCCATCGTCACTAATGACCGAAGACGTCTTTACTGTATAAAATAAAGTCGGAAAATAACTAGTGCATCAAAAGCTTTAATTTCTTCAAATGTGATCGTTTTAATATAATCATTGAAGATCATAATTCTGAAATGGATATCCATAAAATACGCCGGAAAAGCTTTTAGAGAGATGTCAAAAAAGAAGAAGGCAAACATCATCTCACCGTTGTTCTTCCCGTAAATCATAATGTATGATACTTGAAGCATGCACATCTCTCATTGCTTTGGACAGCACTGGAAAAAGGAGAGAGTTGCATTCATGGCTACACAATGTTTTAAAAATATGCTTTTAGACTGTGTGATATGACAGCATTAACTGGAAGTTGTCGAGGAGTTTTCCTATAACAAATTATCAAATCGGAAAATAAGTGTAGTCTATACAGTATATAAGTCATCGATATAGGTGCGTGCGGCAAATGTGCGGAGAAATACTTACACTCTCAATCTATATACCAGTTATATGTGTTTTACAAGATTTTCACTTGTAGTAAAATGCTTGTGTAACCGTGAAAAATGAAAATAATGGTAAGGGAAGACTTATTTTCGAGAGGGTTTCATGAAATAATTGAATACACAAACAATTGATATGCTCTCTAAACATTACAATGTCACCGAGTGAGGGAAGCAATTATCTTTTATGCTGTTCAACTAGAAACATGCTAGGTCATCGAGAATTTAGAACTTTTTTTCTTTTTCTTTTTTTTGTCCGACATACACTAAACGAGTAACACTTTCCTCTATTCTGAAATAGGTCGAGAGGTACATTTCCTTACAGAGTACCACAATACAAATGTATTACCAGGAACATAATACCATTTACCACGAATACACCTGAGATTTTTTTTTCAGTTGACTGTCCTTTTAGAATAATATATGAGCTAGTAAAGACTATAACTGAGAATGGCTGAGTATCAAGTCTAGCTTCAGAATTAGACGCAATGATATGAAAGGTAGACAAAGAAAGTATACCTTTGGCGAATGAGGAAAATATCGGCTTCAAAGCTGAATGCCAGAAACATAATTTCAGCAATAAGTCCAAAAAGCAAAATACATCAAAAGAAGCTGATGGTGTGTGTTTGGTGGTCTGGCACAGGTGTGATCCATTATGATTTCATTAAACCTGGGTCATGAATTAGGGCCAAAGTATACTGCAGCCAGCTGGACCAAATGATACAGAAACTTACAAAAAAAAACAAAAAAACAAAAAAAAACAGCCTATATTAGCCAACAGATCCACTCCTATTCTAGTGTAAGACAACGCCAGACAACACGTCGCAAAAATGACGTTGGCGAAACTACAGTGATGATCAGCCTCGGTTACAAATGAACAGCCATCATCATCATCATCAATATGTATGCATGTATGTATGTATGCATGTATATATATATATATATATATATATATATATATATATATTCATATTCATACAACTGTATTTATATCTATATCTATGCCTATATATGTATACACGCGCACACACGCACACTCACGCAAACACGCACACACACACACACACGCACACACACACACACACACACACACACACACACACACACACACACACACACACACACACATACGAGTATACAAATACACTCACACGAACTCATCCATCAATCCGCAAATGACATGTATTCAATTAGCAAATAATTAAATACCGATATCAAAAAAAAAAAAAGAAAAAAGAAAAATCTACATATGACATACTAAGAGCTGCAACAATTGCGAAATCCGAAATGAGATAGATAGGAGAGACTTTATAGAGGAACTGTCCGCGGTTACCCAATAACATAACTCATTGTAAGAGTATAATTATTACGGTTCAGAGAATGCTCGCCAGTTATTCTATGAAAGTGGTGAAGCATATATATTTTTCTGTCTCCGTTCATTTTGCTCAGGTTTGAATGGTGACAGTTCATAATATTGTGTTTGAAAGTTTTCCAGCGTAAAACGCTATTAAAGTTACGTGTTTATTACCTAAGGGAAGTAACTCTTATATTATTACGAAGTTACGACCCTTGTTTACAAACGCATAAACTCATGTTTCTAGATTTTAACGATATTAATTCTTAAGTGGAGAGGAGCAAAAATGAAAGATTCTTACTTGGTCGCTTGACCCGATGGACATAGCAGCCAAATGTCCTTCAAATCTCAATCTACCGTCTTAGAAAAGGAATTGCACTGTGTGTAATATAATCGAAGTCATAGGGAAAATATGGACGTGGTAATGTTGAATGTAAGCGTCTGATCATAGTTTACCTGGAAATAGCAGGGCTCATGTTAAATCACCACCACCACAAGCGACGACGCTCACCCGCCGCCACCACCACCATCACTACCACAGCAGCGATCGGCGCCACTTCCGCCGCCGCCACCGCTTCCGCTTCAGCCACTGCAGCTTCCACTCTCGCCGCCGCCGCTTCTGCCACTGCCACTTCCGCCACCATCACCGCTACTTCCGCCACCATTACCGCCACTTCTGTTGCAACCGCTGCCGATGTTGCCGTCACCTTCATCACCACAACGACCAAAGAAACGACAACGCAGCACCTGAATCAGGAAGAACATCGACATCAGTAGTAACAGTAGTAGCAACAATAACAACTACTACAACAACTTACAGAACTGTAGACGTCGAGAAAGTATACTGTCATGAATTGCTAGAAAGAACAACGAAATCTTAACTGTATTTCTACTATTTTGTCATTCGATTTGGTGTCTGAGACAGAAAAGAACATGCGATGGCAAGGCTTCGATGCTGTCGACGATAGTTTAATGTTACGTTAATAACGACAAAATATGACAAAAGCTGTTTTTATGTATTAGTTCAAATCACAAGAGTATATCTACCTTTCAGTCACTTAATAAGTATCACTCGCTTGCTCCGACACAATTTGCAAGCCATGAAAGAAAGGTATCCCTACATAAGTACCATAGTGCAATGATTAGAGCGTCAGAATCACAATAAAGAGATAGTGAGTGCGATTCCCGGACCGGGCTCTGTATTTTGTTCTTGAAAAGACATTTTATGTCAGGTTGCTCCACTTCAGCTACCTGTAAAAATGAGTTACGTCGTCGATGGAGCCAAGTTGCATCGGTTTTTGTTTTTCCCTTGGATAACATCGGTGGCTTAAGTGAATATTGCTGGAAAAAAATATGTGAGATTTTCTGAAGAAAGAAACACAGAAAAGTGAGACTGAAAGTACTATACTGGCATCATGACTATACTTGATCAGGAATTATAAGGGTCAAGCTCAAGAATGAGAAAGTCACTCCGCTGTGCCGCATCTGTAATAGAGTGAACGAAACCATTTTCCATATCATGAACGAATGTCCTAGACTTGCCCAAAACCACAAGTTTGGGCAAGATGATGAACTAGCGGAAGTTCCACATTGGAAACTGTACGAAAACTGGGGGACAAGAAATATGCAAGGCATGGTATGAGCACAAACCTCATAAAGTCTGATGTCGGAAACCTGCAAAATCAATTGGAATTTCCCAATACAGACAGATCATGTGCTAGAGCATAACCGACAGGACCTAGTGGTGGTGGACAAGATGCACCATATGTGCCATATAGTTGATGCTGCATGCTCTCTAAAATAGAAAATAACCCGGATGTGTAGAATTAGGAGGGTTCAGATAGTGCAAATTATTGTTGGGTCCTTGGGGAAAATATCAGAAGGCATCAAGAGGAATATAAAGGAAAACAGAAAGCTGCTGCAAAAGTTTTGGCTCTTTGGCCCAGCCTCAATAACCAGGAAAGCATTAGATAGTTGTACAGAATAAATAGCAGGATGCTGTAGTCTCCAGGCAACAAGCCCGCCACGTTAGTAAGACTCCAGAAAAAGAAATCGAGAAAAAATACATAATAATAAACTATAATAATATAAACGAAAGCCTGTTTTTCTGTCTGGGTTCCTTGCATCTCAGTCAACATTTGCTCTACATAGACATATTATACCTTGTTGGATTTAGGATGATACTGGGATTGGAAATCTGCCCTTCATTTGATTTTTGAATATCCAGCATTGGGATCTGATTTAATCGAATTTGTGTTGCTATTTCTAGCTGATTCACGCCATCTTAGTTGGCGTTTGTCCGATGGCATCAGAGATAAAGAGAGGAGATATATTACTTTTTGTTTCGTTAATTTTACGTCGAGATAAGAACTTTGCGACAAGCTGGCCAACAGCTGGAATTCAATTTGGGACTGGAGCAATAAAATGATAGAAATACACAATTAAGTCTCATCATACAGTTCTATATTTAAGAAATGAGGAAATAAGTACGTTATTTACATTATTTTCATTTGACGGATATTTGTTCTCATATTATTTGTTGTTAACACAGATTCGGTTGATATATCCTCCAGCCTTCATCAGGTGTCTTGGGGAGATTTCGAACCTGGCTTCTCATTCTTAAGGTATTTGTCGATGTTGTTGTTGTCATTATTATTATTATTATTATTATTGTTATTATTATTATTATTATTATTATTATTATTATTATTATTATTATTATTATTATTATTATTATTATTATTATTATTACTTGACAACCTATGCTGGTGTGTTTACGTCCCCGTAACTTAGTGGTTCGGCAAAAAGAACCCGATAGAATAAGTACTAGGCTTACACAGAATAAGCTCTGGAATCGATTTGCTCGACTAAAGGCGGTGCTCCATCATGGCCGCAGTCAAATGACTGAAACAAGTAAAAGAAATATGAGATCACCATATCGTACATATATGGTTTTGATGTATGTGCCTGGTGCACCCTTATCAGAAGGGTAGCCCTGATGGGTATGCTGGACTTCGTATATTTTACCAGTGTTACTTTGATGACATATACCGTCATTATGATATCTCGCACCCTAAGAACTAGTATGAATACCATCCACAGTCAGCTACTGAGAGAGATGTTACCTTCCTGATATCAAGTTACCTACTGATAGAAAACTTCAGTCAAAGAATAACTATAAAAATAAATGACCCTTGAGATTGAGATATCTAGGACGTAACAAGTAAAAACCAAAACCATTCCTGGTTGTGGGTGCCCTGAAAATGATCCAGAAAGATAGTGTCGATTTTTTTTTTTTTAATCAGATCCCAGGGAAACCAACAATTTACGAAGTTCGAAAAGTTGTGATGACATCAACCGCTCACCTTCTCAGAGAATTTCTTTCTCTCTAATATATAAATGCCTTAGGTCTCTGGTTGAGACCCGGCCGGAAAATAAAATAAAATGGAAATCACATAAAAAAGGGTGGAAAACCCCCCAGAAAATGATCCTTTCTACAATAAGCACATATTCTGAAATTTTGTGAGAAAGTGCTAGTCGCTTAGATCGATCGTAGTACTTTACTGGTACTTATTTTTTCGAATCGCTACAATAATTCCTAACAACATAAACTATAGGGGCATTATATCCTTATTTAATTTAATCTAACTTAATTTAATTTATTCAGTAGAAGACCTCTTTCATTTACCATCTTATACTACAATTATCTTTCTACATCGTTCTCTCAAATCCTTATTTATTTCCTCTAGTTTTCTATAATTCTTTATTTCACTCTACGTTTAGCTCATGTTTCCAGTACAACAATTTAATTAAATATCATTTTCAAGCAAACGCATATTTTATAGAAACCAATAATCGATATTCTCAATTGTACAAACATTAATATCTATCTGTTTACTTCTATACTCACATTTAAGCATATTCGTACTTCTCATTAAACTTACAATTTTAAATTTTACATCCTAATCGTTACAATATATGAATTCATTATTCTGGTAGCTATCAGCAAAGACATGCATCTAACATGCACTTGCAGCCCTCATTATGTACCTTATAGTCTATAAGATTATAAACCTGAATCCCATCTCATTCTCTTTGCCTCTTCCATCCTCTACTTAGCATAGTTGTTTCCGTCTAATAAACATTGCATTGAACATCATATCACACAACTAGAGACTAGTAAGTATATTTTATCCCGTACTTCACTTTTCTCCTGAAGCTCTAGGCCCCTATTCACATAATTGACCCGTTTGGCAGGTCTAGCTAACTGATAATTCTAATTTACTTGCTGGTTACGCTAGAGCATTTTATATATAGTCTCTTTCACTTCATTTCACTCAGTATCCCCCTTTCCTATACATATATTGTCTTTCTCTTTGCATTTATGCATGTATATATATTTTGTATATCAAACATAAGTTCTTACATTTATTTTTTTAACCGCATAATTGCCTCTGTCTGTCTGTCTGTCTCTCTCTGTCTCTGTCTCTCTCTCTCTCTCTCTCGCTTTCTCTCTCTCTCTTTTGCTTTCGCTTTCTCTCTCTCTTTCGCTTTCACTTTATCTCTCTTGATTTCTCTGTCTCTATATATGTGTATATGTGTGTGTGTGTTTGTGTGTGTGCATGTGTGCGTTTGTGTGTATGTCTGATATCCATAATACCTCTGCTTGTTATGTAGCGTGTTATCTTGAGATTTTAACTACCATAGCTAAGCAATAAAAATGTTTTACACGATTTGAGCATTCGCTATTCTACAGAAAAAATGGCGAGGCAAAAGAACAAACGGGTAAAATATAAATCTTAATTTTTACCAGTGGACATTGTGAGTAAACATATCCATAGACTGCAAATATTATTATATTATATGTCTGTATAAAGATTATACATGAAGGGAAAAAGCCACTAAGTGGTTTTTCAACATGCTAAAAATAGGAGTTGAATACCAAACCACGACAAAACAAATTCTTATTTTAGCACGTTGAATTTTGGCGGGTAGGACAAATTGAAAGAGTCATTTAAAATATTTAATTAAGGTAAGGTGAATTTAAAGTCTTACTGATGCTTCTGGGATATCCCAAGTAATAGGCTAGCATGTTCGAACACTGGGTATTCCGTCATCAGAGACAAGATAAGTATGCATGAAAGATCTGCACAGGGAAACCCACAGTTTATAAAAAATAAAATTGTAGATAGAAGAACAAAGAGTAAAACAGTAGACATAAGAATACAGATAGCTCATCTTCTTCCAGAGGATATGGAGGTTGGTCCGTACTTTCATGAAGGTATAAGCTTTTAGGTATAATCCCAGGTAAATCCAGGCAGATTTTGGCAGTATGTTGAAGGAATAGAATTAAGTGATTCCCTAGTATGAAAATGGTCCACGTGGGTTTATAGAGTGAGAAAGAAAGACATCATGATAGAGATATGGGTTGTGTACACGTGTGTGTCTATATGTATACATGGATACTTTTACACACTCACACACACACATACACACACACACACACACATACACACACACACACACACACACACACACACATATATATATATATATATATATATATATATGTATGTATATATATATATATATATATATAATGCGAGAAAGTTAGGAGTTGAGGATTCAACTCACTAAGGGATAGTATCTATCCAATATATTGCTAGGAGGGTACCCAATTATTGCTACACTAGTGTTAAACAAAGTGCAATAAGTGGGTGCGGGTAAAAGGGGGGGGGGTACCAGCACTTTGTGTTTTTTTTTTTTTGTCACTTTAACTATGAATTAAATTAATGAATTCATCGGGAAATACTGTCTGCAAGTAGTTGGGTTCAGCATGTTATCCTCCATTTTCTAATTGATATATATATATATATATATATATATATATATATATCTTCTACTTCCTCCCTTTGTTTCTCCCTCTACCACTCTCTCTCTCCCCCTCGTTCTTCCTCTTTACTACTACGTATCTCGCTTTACCCCTCTCGTTCTTCCTCTGTTACTACTACGTATCTCTTTTTTCCCCCTCGTACTTCCTCTCTTTTACTTTTCCTCTCGTTGCTCACCTATTCTTCTACTTCCTCCCTTTGTTTCTCCCTCTGCCACTCTATCTCTTCCCCTTACACCGGCAATGTCACATGCTTCCGGTCAATAATCCTTTTCTTCCTTGGCTGTCGCCGAGCTAACACGCGAACCACTTTGTCCCTACTTTCAAGTTCGTGTCTCACAGCGTTCATACACAAACAATTTTTCATGTCTGGCCGTAAAGCCTTTTCTGTTTGTTTTCCTGTCTTGTTTTTTATCCGCCACGACATTCCTCCATGGCAAGATTTAATTTGTGAATACAAATTTAATTTGCGGTCCATGGGAAGAGCTGTTTTAACGATGCGTCCTGCCTAGCTCTTCGAAACGCCGGTGTTAAAACGGAGGTAGCTGATGAAGTAGAATGTTGTCTATGTGGCTTGTGTGTTTTCTCGTCTTTCTTTTGTTTGCAATGTCCTGTACCCAGATATGCAACTATACATACAGGTGGATGTCGGTATGCACATACCTGTACGTATATATGCATATACTCTTTTACTATTTATATATATACACACATATATATATATATATATATATATATATATATATATATATATATATATATATATATATATATATATATATATATATATATATATATATATATATATATGTATATGTGTGTGTGTGTGTGTGCGCGCGCGTAATATACACATTTATCCACGCATTGAAAAAGAAATATACATAATTACAGAAGTACTTGAAAAACACCAGCATAAGTAGATTCACACGAACACCATAGCAACGAAATTGGTATGTAGACAGGTCCAAATACACATTTATGCATAGATACATTGCAATACAGTTTTCTTTATCTGAAGATATAAATTTTTACCAATTTTCTAAAATTTCTTGTCAACAAAGCAAATTTGTCCATCATAATTTGACTACAAGATTTAAATAATAACATGGCTTTTGACAGGAAATTAATTTACTCTCGACTTTTAAACATTTTACTGAATCAATAAAAATCAGTGGACTTCAAGTGAAATTAATGGAAGTGATATTAAGTAAACATTTTGAAGACCAAATTTGTTCAATAGAATCTTTTATGTTTTATCATGTGTTGAAACACAGAGCAAACACATCATAACAATACTTTCTAACGAACGGCACTGCTAGAAATCCAAAGAAAGTGATGAGGTTCCACGATTATACAGATACTAATAACAGGAGAAACATTTCATTGCCACTTAGCCACCGAGCATTATGTGTTCCGGATATCAGTTATGGGATCAAATAAGACCATGGTTAACTCTGGCTTCAAAGTTTCTGGAGTGGTGCCGATTAAATAAAGTACCAGGCAAATACTGAAGTTATTTAATCATCTTCACTATGTACTAAAATATAGTGGATAGCTTCTAAGAGTTATGTTGAAATACCGCCAAGCTGAGTAGAGTGTGAAGTAATGTTAGGCGTCATGTATATTGGTATCATATTGTTATCATCTATGTATAAAGCGGCGAGCTGGCAGAATCCTGGGTACACCGGGTAAAATGCTTAGCCACACTTAGTTCGCTTTACGTTCTGAGTTCAAATACAGCCTAGGTTGACTTTTCCTTTCGTCATTTCGGGGCTAATACGAACCACTTGAGTACTGGAGTCGATATATTCGACTTACCACCTACCCTGAAATTGCTAGTATTGTTTCAAAATTTGAAACCATTATGGCCTATATGTAAGGCGGTGAGCTGGCAGATTCGTTGGCACACCGGGAAAAATGATTAGCAGCATTTAGTTCGTCTTTAAGTTTTGAGTTCAAATTCTGCCAATTCTTTGCATTTTATCATTTTGGGGTCGATAAATTAAATACCAGGTAAGTAGTAGTTTCGATGTAATCGACTATTCCCACTCATTCAAAATTCCAGAACTTGAGCCGATAGTAGAAAGCATTAAACACAGTAGAGAGGTTAAGATGTTTTTTTTGCATACATTTGTCCCATATTCGATGAAGTTGCATGGTATTGTGTGCACGAACCTTTAGCATGCTTCTGATACGCTAAAGTCTTATTAGTACAATTGGTCATATAGAAAATAACTGGATTGTGTCTTTGCGCTTTTCAAAGGATCAGCTTTGGTGCTCTAATTAGTCATAATCCGCTTAAGATGCAATCCTCGAAGTGTAATGTTTTTAACAACTGCAAATACGTGCATGCACACACACACACAAATATATTCGAGCACGGAGGCAAACATTTACGTGTCTGTTTGAAGTAAATGTGTACCCCGCCTCATGCATACATATACTCCAGGGTAGAGACACCGAAGCAAAAGTTACTAATGCATACCGCCCACTTCTGGGTCTACGTTGTTTATCAGGTTGTGATCTGTGTCATCTCATCTCGTTCAAGTTTTGTGCTTTCGTAGAATTCTCAACAATCAGTTTTGCCACATGTAAATACACACATACACACAATCACACACATTTACGTATTTCTCTGTATGTGTATGTGTTTATTTATACACATATATATGAAAGGTGAAGTATATGGATATCTATCTATCGACACACATTCACACACATGTATGTATGTACATGCGAAGGGGTGCTGAAAAGCTCCTGGCTTTGGGTAGATGAAAACACTGCAGAATCAGTTAATTATAATTTTATTTAACATATTTGCTTCTCAGATTCAAACACTTACGGCAGCGGTCTTTCTGTTTTGCTAAGTTCTCCAACTAGGCCTTCCACGGGCCCCTGAAAGCCAGAAACTTTTCAAGCACACAGAACGATGCATTTAAATTTGCAAGAAGGAAGAATAAAATGCTGGTATACCACTTTTATTCGCTGATGAATTCATTCCCTTCACATATATACGGCTGTTTTTTGATCATGTGAAAAAAAAATATTTCGGAAAATACATGCGTTTCGTGAATAACTCTTCTTCCAGTTCGTGAATAACGCTTAGAATATAAATGTGACTTATTCTCTTTGTCTGTTTCAGGTTCCTACATTCATATTTCCTCTATCACAGAATGGTAAAAATACTATTGTAGAATTAACAGGGATTAACATATCAACAACGGGAATCGGTGAAATAGCATCGGGAGAATGGAGAATGGGTAGAAGAAGGAAGGAAGGAATAAGATAAGGTAAAAGAAATAAAAGACAAAAGGAAAATGGGGTGATTCTAGTGTCTATTGATTTCAAATGGTTGGTCATGTGACTTTTCTTATTCTATGGAGTTGTGCGACGTTGTTACGACTATGGAGTGAAAAGTTCTATTTTTGAATTGCAGTCAAGCTCAATATTATTATGATAGTAAATTCGGAAACAGCAACTCATAAATTGAGGAGATAGATTCAGGAGTAAAAATTATATTGCATCAGTACAAATACGTCTTCAAAACTAAAATAAAATACGATATAAATCAAATTAAGGAATCAAATAAATGGGTAAGAAATAAAATTATATGGAAGAGATAAAATTTTACATAAACAGCTACTTGATAATGTCACGCAAAACTGCGAAATATTTAAAGCGCGTATATATATATATATATATATATATATATATATATATATATATATATATATATATATATATATGTACGTCTTATTTTCCATTTGTTTCTCTCGTTGTTTGCATACCCAAATTTGTCTACGTATTTCATGTTGTTTACGTTTTCTGACGTTCTGTACCCATATATGCACATATATATATATATATATATATATATATATATATATATATATATATATATATATATATATATATATATATATATATATATATATGTATGTATGTATGTAGGTATGTATGTATGTATGTATGTATGTGTGTATATATGCATACATATATTATTTATATTATTATATGATTGAACGCAACGCATCCATTTCCAAGTATGTATACACATACACACACACACACAATTATATAACAAAATAGATGATAAATCATAAAATATCGCAGACTCATAAATCTACATAATAAATTAGATATCTTTCAATAACGACAAGGCTTTATAACAACTAACATCCATAAAGAAAAAATTACATCTATATTGGAATGCAGTTTAATTATATAGCTAAATCCGAGATAGGAGTCGTTAGTAAGAAAATGTTGAAATGTATATCAAGATAAGTATTAGGAAAGCACTAACGCCATGTAGTGAAATATCAGTATAGATATGAAAGTCTGTCTAAAATCTAACAGCATTTGGGATACGAAAAGAATTCCTCGGTCAAACACTTTTAATATCAACAACTTTATACAAAATACGTTAAAATCATCGCATGTGATTGTACTTGAGAAATGTTATTAATACATGATCGAGATACAGACTTAATAATACTTGCTACTATAAGCACAAGGCCTGGAATTTGTGGGAGGGGACTAGTCGAGTACATATATCCTAGTACTTTACTGGTACTTATTTTATCGACTCCGAAAGACGTTAAAGGCATAATGCCAACTGAACCTGAAACCATGGGCTCTGCTTTGTAGAAGTTATTCTGCAGCACAGACCACGAATTAATGTTTCAGCGATTCATTATACATGAATCACTGTGTCATGGTACAGGGGTAACTTGAACTACTTGCGGAAGAAAACAACGAAGAAATATGCAGTTCCCTGCGCCTGGAAATTTGAAACATAGCAAACAGTTGTTTAACTAAACGTTAAACAATCAAGCCCTTATTTTGGAACTTGACTTGTGACTTGCGTGGAAAAGTGGAAAGAAAAACGTCGAAATCTACATTTGTACACCTACTTACACATCGAAACACAAATGTTTGAAGAATTCAAACAAATCTAGGCATGTAGGAGGTGAACTGAAAACAAATATCCCTAACTGGAAAAATAAAGTGTGATTTGAAATTGTCTCACATTAAGTTTCTTTCTGTCTAGCATACATTTAACACTGTTTTTTCTCTTTCATTATCTTATTTCGTTATTTCGTATAAGAAACAGCCTCCCTTTCTCTTATAATAACGCTCTTTGGCATTGTGGATATATAAATTATTTATAATTCAATGTATCTGATATGTTCTTTTCCGGTGTAACAGAAACACACATAAAAATATTTACACTAAAACACACACTCACATTATATCCCATATGTTCACATCTGCGCTAGTGAAGAACAACTTGTATCTTTCTAGCATACGAAAAACGTTAACATTTACACATTCACCTTTTCAAAATATATTTTGTCACCTTATTTGAAGCCACGCTGTGATATGAGGCCTTAATGCGTGTATCGACACAAACATCACAGATATATATCTATTTCATATTTCAATATGAATATAAATATCCACCAGCACATTACTCTATTAAGCGCGTTATATTTCATAATATTTTGAATATTATTGAATATTGTAAGTTCAATATTATCAATAATATATATTTTTAATAACTGAATAAATATTTAATACATGCATACATATGTGTGTGTGTGTGTGTGTGTGTGTATGTGTGTGCGTGTGTGCGTGTGTGTGTGTGTGCATACGTACGAGAAAGCGAGAGAGAGAGAGGGAGAGAGGTTGGAAGAGAAATACTGTGAGTAGATTAATGGATTGGGTTGAAGAATATTTATTGATAACTAAATGTATAAACTACTCAACTGCAATTTGGATCCTATCAAAGGAATCACTTTTTCAGGAGAGCTCGCCAATTAATTCACCAGTAATGCGCATTCAATTTTTAAAGTAACACGGTAATCAATTTTATTTATTTCAAATTTATTATCGGGCTCAATTATTAGCTTTGAGTGGAGTAACATTTCATATTTATTGAAACAGTATTAGCTTTGAAAAAATTAATTTCTTTTACTTTGTGTTTTCACATTTGCTTTTCCTATGCTTTTATGGTAATGCGCTCTGTTTGTTTCTTTTTCTTTCAACGTTTGCAATAGTGAAACTCTTGTGTGAGTATTCTCTTCGTTTCAGGCTTGATAATTGCCTGAAATTGAATATTGGTTTTGTAATTAATTTAAAATGCATTCCATTTCACTATCGTATTAGGAAGTGAAAAAAAAAAAAAAAAAATGGAAATATAGGAATTATAATAAATAGTAAACAACATGTCAATACATTACTTCCGTGAATATATCACATGGTTTTCACTTTGAATTCCGTGATTATTTTCTCTGTATTCGAAAACTGATTTTAATCAGCACTAAACTTCCTGACAAACATAGATTGTCGTCCTAACCAATACAGTTAGGACAACATAACTTATTACAGGCTTCATTGATCTTGAATTCTTTACGCGTAAAAAATACTTGCACAACGAATAGCTGAATAAACCGTCAATCTATATATTCCTACTTCATTATTTCGATCAATTGAAAAATAAGATATACTATCTATTTAGGTTATTTTATAATTTATTTATAATTACTGATTTCCTCTATCCTTTACACTGCGTTATCCGTCCATGAAATGAGGAATAAAGTGCTTGTACATACAAATATTTGACATGAAAACGAATGTTAATATCGGCACAGGCTTGGACCTGGTTCCATTCTCCATGCAACGCAGACAGAGTAACTATCTTCTAATGTAGTCTCCCCCACTCCCCACTCTTCCTACTCTTCATCTACTTCCTCCAAGAAGAAGAAGAAGAAGGAGAACAACAGCAACAACAGCATGAGCACACGAATGTCGTTATCCTCATTCTCCCTGCTACACTTCTCGTCATCATACTGAATCATGATCATGATCGTGATAATGATGATGATGACGATGATGATGATGATCATCATGATCATGATCATGATCTTCTTCTTCTTCTTCTTCTTCTTCTTCTTCTTCTTCTTCTTCTTCTTCTTCTTCTTCTTCTTCTTCTTCTTCTTCTTCTCCTTCTTCTTCTTCTTCTTCTTCTTCTTCTTCTTCTCATCATGAGTACCTGGAAAAAGTCCCCTTAGCTAACAAATACCTGACAATGCAAATAGATCTGTTTAAAACGCTACGTTAGTATTTGGAACAAGTATGAAGGATAGTTGCGGTTTGGTAAACCCTGCGCTCTCTCAGATAGACGAAGTCTGCATTTCTTGGCTTCATTTATGAATACCTTTCGCCAAAATGCCACTCAGTTTGATATTACATTTGATCATCAGTAGACATATATAGACTGCTAACGTCATGATTATCTCCTTGTTTAGTTGAATTAAATGTCAAAGTCGACTGAACATTTCAGAGCTTGAAAAGGACACTCTCATGGAATGCGACCAAATGAGACTTATTTTTCAATATATTCACCCTGGCTGTTCACACACTTCTCCCACCTGTATTGCAGTGCTTGGATCCTATTGGTGAAGAATCATTCATTCAGTTGGACATAAAATGAAACTACACATATGACGTGATCATCACTGCGATATAGAGTCCTATCCAAGTATTTTTCATGCTGGAGAATAGATGATAGTCAGATGGCGAAATTCAGGAGACCAGGGAGGGTGATCAACCAGTCGGCAGACTCAGTCATGCACAGCACTCTTCGAAACGAATGCTTGAGCGATCTCCTGATGAAACTAGACAACTAACGTCAGTATTCTTGGGTATTTGTTTTTGATAGTCTTTCGTAACTGTCACAGCAATTTGGCATAATACTCTCAATTGATGGCGTGACGCTTTTGAAGAGAGTAAATAAGCTTAATGCTATGTGCATCCCAAAAGCTGAGGCCATCATCTTTCCTGCAAATGAAACGACGACTTTGGCCTCATTTGGAGCGGATGAGGAGGGGTGTTTCCACAGCATGAATTATCTCTTTGTCTCTGGATTAAAGTGATTAAAACAAACTTCATCGTCGTTCGCTTAGGAAACATTGAAGGAAAGAAAATGAATCTGCCTCAATGTCAGATTTTCACGTGATATTATCGGCCTGGTGCACTTTTGATCTGGTGTCAGTAGATGTGGCATCAATCGAGTTGAAACCTTTGTCATGCCAACTTCATTATGCAGAATATTCTCTGCTCCCTCACGGGGTATGCTAATAGCATTGGCTATTTGATTGATAGTCAATCGCCTGTCAACCATTCCCATGTGCTGAACGCGATCAATGTTTTCCTCAGTGATGGCAGTTGCAGGACGCCCTGATCCTCGGTCATCTTCAAGATTCTCTCTTCCCTACCTAAATTTAGCGACCCGCTTTTGTACTGTTGATAAAGCTGGGGCAGCATCCTTTAATGTACCAAGCATATCAGGATGAATGTCTCTGGGGGTTAAACCCTTTTTTCTATTGTAAGTTGATAATTCCATCATACCAAATTGTGAGAATTTTCAAGAGAAGTCGCTACTAATTACTTTTGGAGTCTTCGTTGAAGAGTCAGATATCAGTTTACTTAGAAGTGCAGTTTACCAAAAAATGCAGTAACAATGTAATTATTAATAAGATGATTTGAAATTATTGAGCCCAAGTTCACAACTCTAGCATCACTGCTTACACTTTTCTAGAATTAGCTTAGATAAGCTACTATATGTTAGAATGTGTTATAATTAAAAGTTACGTCTTACTATACTTTCTAATTATATTTTATATAAATAATGGTAATTTCCGTTTTCTGCATATGATTCAATCTTGAAATATGACGTAACCTCCACCATCAGCAGAATAAGATAAAAAGAGTCTTCTATGCATCACTAGAACAAGCATTGTAGCATTAAGGAAGCTCGAAAGAAAAGAAAGTCTCCTTTCTCGGGACTTTATAGGAACACTAACGGACCTCTGTATCCAAGTTCTGTCATCCCCAACAAAAGAGCAGTGGACTTGCGCAAACAAACTGAAATCATAGGGTAAAAGCGATACTGCTACTGTGCACAGACTGTTATATCTTGAATCTACTACATGCTCATTCTGAATTACTGACCGCATTTCGAACGCGGGTGGATATAACAAATTTCATAAAGTATGGTAACGGTTAATTGGATTTTAAATGCTCTGGCGCTCTGCCCTCACTTTGGTCATATAAGCTGATGTTATATCCTGGTTTCGAATGTAAATCTTGAGAATTTTTAGTCAAAAGGCGAAACAACAAATAGATTTTAATAGATTATATTTATGAATGAAGTATCTGCTTTCATTTTTGAAACAGCGCACGCTAAATTTTAAGTGTTGTCTATTCAGATAATGTTTTAAATTATATTCTAGACATTAAATGAACTTCAAGGACTTTAATTTTTCTATTTAATTCTATTCACAGAGCTTTTCAAGAACAACAAAAGTAATTAAAAAAGCTATATTATTTATTTTATTGCCCAGAGAAGGTTTATATGAATCTATCTATCTATCTATCTATCAATCTATCTATCTATCTATCTATCTATCTATCTATCTATCTATCTATCTATCTATCTATCTATCTATCTATCTATCTATATACATAATTAAGGGATCAGCAAATATTTGCTTCACCATATACCGAAGTTCAGAAATAGCAGCTAAAAAAGCTGAGAATCCCACAGATAGCATCACTTGTAACTCACAAAGGCAAAAACAAAAAGAAAAAAACAATGAAAAACTAACCATTCCGAATTGTTTTTTTCTTCTTGTTTTTGCCTTTGTGAGTTACAAGTGATGCTATCTGTGGGATTCTCAGCTTTTTTAGCTGCTATTTCTGAACTTCGGTATATGGTGAAGCAAATATTTGCTGATCCCTTAATTATGTTTATAAATATATATGAGCTTTTAAATAAGTTCTCCACCAATAATGGTGCTTTCATACCGATGGGCTTGGTAAAAATTATTAACTGTTAATTGATTTATTAATTAATAAATTGATAATCCTTTACCCTTTTAATTTGTAATAATTATCTATATATATATATATATATATATATATATATATCTTCATATAAATGCATACATACATACATACATACATAGATACATATGTATATGTAAGTATGTATATGTATATATATATATTCACCACTCACAGGTACATATATATACATACATAGTCACCCAAGCACCCGCATAGACATTTCGAGGGATATTCCAGTTAAATATGTAATTTTGAACTTTTCATAACAATAACTATATTTAATTTCATTTCTAGAATTTTAAGTATATGAAAAGTTAAACGTTCATGATTGAGTTTAAAATACAACCTCGCAATTCGCTCGCATATATATATATATATATATATATATATATATATATATATATATATATATATATATATATATATATATATATATATATATGTTGAGCAGAGTGCTGCAAACGGAAACAAGAAAGTAAAACTAACGCTAGCAAATCATCATAATTGAGATGTGATATATATCTTCTTGAGTTAGTTGAAAGCATCTTCAGTAAAAGAAAATAACCTGAAAGTTGTTTTAAAAACGTCACGATCTTCTAAAATGTCCAATTTGTAACTTCAATAATATACCTATATTTTTTGATAGCACGCTGACGTGCCGTACGAATAAGAAAAAGAAATCTGTAAAGATCGATAAACTATAGTTCGTGCCATTCAGATGAACGACAAATATTTACTGTCTTCGCTGTGTACTATTTTGGCTTTAAATATACTTTGAAATATCTGTGGTAGTAACCAAGAAAGTTCGCGAAAAAAAGTATTCGTTAAGAGAAAACGTAATGTCTCTCTTTTCTTCTCCGTTACTCTGGCTTTGTCTCTGTACTGCATATATGTATACTTGTGTGAGTGTGTGGACAAGCATGTGTGTTCATATAACCACATACATATATCCGGATATTAATACTCACCAGATATATGTGTGCAAGTAAATGTGTGTTCTTGGATGTGTGTGGCTGTGCGTGTATGTATGTGTAAATACATACGTACACATATACATACACAAATGTATATTCATATACACATGTCAGTACGTATATATTCGTCGCAGATTAGCAGGCTTTCTATGATATAGATGCTTACATATGATATATATGTGTGAGTGTGTGTGTATATATATATATATATATATATATATATATATATATTTATATACATACACACACACGAACATATATAGAAGTGCAATGCCCCAGTGGTTAGGGCAGCGGACTCGCGGTGGTAGAATCGCGGTTTTGATTCCAAGAACGGGCGTCGTGAGTCTTTATTGAGGGAAAACACCCGAGGAACCACGAGGCTCCGGCAGTGGGGCGGGGGATGAACCCACCATGCCGCACTCATTCACCACGACTTACTCTCACGCTTTCTTTCTGTTTCTGTTGTACCTGTATTTCAAAGATCCACCCTTATCACACACTGTGTCACTCTAAATCTCACCGAGAACTACGTTAAAGGTACACGTGTCTTTGGAGTGCTGTGCTCAGTCAGTTGCACGTTAATTTGACGAGCAGGCTGTTCCATTGATCGGATCAAGTGGAATCCTCGTCGTCGTAACCGACGGAATGCCACGATATATATATATGTATATATATATATATATATATACATATATATATATATATATATATATATATATATATATATATATATATATATATATATATATATATATATATATATATATATATATATATATATATATATCCTTTTAATTGTAATAATTATTCACTCCCTGATAGTAAACCGCAGATTTTCTGCGGCATTGCTTGTGACGCACATGGTAATTTCTTGAGGAGGAATAGTGGAGTGGCTGGCCTATGTAGGTTCGGAGGTGTTCTCAAGTTGTGCCGATGCATGATGTTCACTCTGTCATGCATGCACAATTGCTAGCACCGTCGAATATACAACTTGAATATCATACTGATGAGGAAATGGAGTGTTATCGCTCCTAAGTCAGAAACGCGTCTATGATTAACTTCGACTGGTTAGTTTTCATTGTTTTTTCTTCTTGTTTTGCCTTTGTGAGTTATAAGTAATGCTATCTGTTGGAGTCACAGCATTTTAGCTGCTATTGCTGAACTTCGGTATGTGGTGAAGCAACTGTTTGCTGATCCCTTAATTATATTTATAAATATATATATATATATATATATATATATATATATATATATATATACGTACATATACGAATGTGTGTGTATGTGTGTATTTGGTGTTAAAAGTTCTTAAAATGTCCAGTGCAGTTCATTTTGTATTATTCACTTTTCCCTGCTTCAATCATCATGGAATTGACAGTAGATGCTGATTTACAATATATATTCAGGTATACTATATGCTCATTGAATTAGCCTTTCACACTATTCATTACTTCATATGTCCATATTCGTATGCATTTGAAACTTATATATCAGCAGCATGGAGCGTCCATTGTCTCGTATATATATATATATATATATATATATATATATATATATATATATATATATATATATATATACAGAGAGAGAGAGAGAGAGAGAGAGAGAGAGAGAGAGAGAGAGAGAGAGAGAGAGAGAGAGAGAGAGAGAGAGCGAGAGAGAGAGAAAGAGAGAGAAAAAAATAAAGAAACCAATGGCAAAGTTAGAAATATATTTTTGGGATAAAGTCTTACAGCTGTTTCAGGGAAAATCCAATGTATCCTTTCATTGGAGACGGTAATAGTAGTACAATGGATTATTACATCTATAAGAGATTTGTAGTAAGAAGTGAGAGCGATGCGCTGAAAAAGAACCAAGAAGAAACAGTACTTGGAGTCTAGCTTCATTCCAGCAGTAAACATCCATGTAAAGGATCCTTGTGGGTATTTTCCGGAGATAATTGTAGTAGCAAAAGTGGATACATATCATATCGTATCCGGAGTACTCTGTGTGTTGTTTACTAAAAGGATAGCCCAAATCAAGTGAGAGATGTGTGTAGGGTAAAGAGGTCAAGCCTTAAGACAGGAAGGAGGGGGGAAGAAGTAATTCAAGTGAGGAATAATAGTAAGCAGTTGTATGGTCAGTTATTCTGACAGGACCGAAAGGAGAAGTAGAGGGAGCAAAAGGAAGAATGTGGAGATGTAGGCATAAGTTTAGTAAGGAGAAAGGAATGTGAGGAGGTAATGTGGAGAGGTATTTATATTGTGTGTAGTGTCAGGCTATGAACCTATTAGTGGTGAAGGTGTAGGTGGCATTCTAAGAACAGTATTAAAGGAGAATAAGAGAATAAAATTCGTAGTGATATGTTCTAAAAATAGAGCTAAACCTATTTTCAAATTTTAAAAGTATGATTCTATATCTATTAGACCCTAATTGGTCTGAGCTTTAAATTGAACAAATACAACAATGCTTTAATCCTCTCTCTAGGCATGTGTGCTCCCCTGCCTCCGATTATTATTCAATATGCTCCATTGAGTCATAATCCACCTCTTGAAACACATTTACCTATTTCGTACACAAAAAAATGATACGAGACCTCACCTCAGTGTAATAAATCGTTATTTCTATTATTCGGTGGTGCCTCTACACTGACGCTAGCTCTCTGTTAATTAAACTCATGTTCTCTTTTATATTTAAAAGTACAAGCTAGCAATAATAAATTTCACAACATTTGTAATGTTATTAGAAATGTTAAGTCAATGGAAACTTTTAAATTTTGCATGGCATAATCACAGTAACAATCGTTAAGTAACATTTTGTTACTTCTAAATTGATAATGAGTTATAAAGAATGGAGCTGATAAGTTATTTCATATTCTGGTATATTTTTGTCGTTAAAAAAATTACTTTACTTACATTTGATTATTTTCTAAAATTTGTACTTTGGAAAGTATTGTTTCATATAATCATTACTAAAAATATAAATACTAACATAGTAGTGAGTAGTTAAAAATTGTAGAAGCGAATATTTAAAGCATTAAAATAAGTGAATATTGTAAAAATGCTTCAGTAATATTTAAAATGTATTCACCACATATATTAAATCGTTGGGTGCTATTGAATTTTTTTTTTAAATATTAGAACGTATTTATTATCATGAAGTAAACCTGTAAACTTGACATTTTTAGAGAACAACGTAGTAGGGCTCAAATATAAGTGTTTGATCAACATTAAAAATAATAAAATGATTTATCAAATTTGAATTTGAGTAACTAGATAATATAAGGCACCATAGATTTAGTAGAAAATTAAATATAACAGATGAACACGTCTCTATACCATATAAAATGGGATCTAGTTTTGTTCGAAAATGCTAATCTTTCTGAATATACGCAAAAACCGAAATATTTTCAAATGCAAATATGAACTGCAGAATCAGAAATTTAATTTTCTGCATCAAATGCCCGAATTGTGAAGAGACAGACTGGGAATGCATTATCGGAACTCTCACGTTTGCGCCGGCAGTAAATTAGGGACCCTGATGTCCGTCAGATCCATTTAAGCAACCATCTGGCAAACTGTGATCAGGAGAAAATAATAATCTTTCCATTCTACAAACTACACAACTAAAATGAAATCGAGAGAAAATAATTTTATCGATAAGTTCAAACCCTTTTTAAATGGATAATAACAATATCAGTTATAGTAGCGGTGATAACTGTAACGATAATAATAAAAATAATAAGTACTTCTGCTATTATTGCTACTACCATCGTTACCACTAACAACGACAATAATAACAGTGATGGTGAGGGTGGTACTGGTGTTAACCATGTCAGCATTGTCTGGATTAAATGTAAAATTGCTGGAAAATTGTAACAATAGAATTCAATGAAAACAGGAATGATGTTTACAACATTCCAAAATACAGCCAAACAATTATTCCTTCAGGAACGTATGAAAATATACAGAACGTATGATAATTGGCTTCGATATAGATTTGATAAAGCTAAAAAGATGAAGTTTTTAATAAGTAGACAATAGTCAGCAAGCGGTAAGTTTCATAAATCATGGAAACTTCTGTTTCATCGTTAAGATATGTTTTGCCACTTGAGCTAATGTCGAGGAAGTTCTAAAAGTTGCTAAAATTGCTTTAACTGCCTATGGGCACATATCCGAAATTACAACTGACGGAAATCTCATATATCAAATTGTCTTATTTAAGCTTTTCTTGATTATCATTCGCGTACATATAGAAAATGAAGATGTTTTGTCCTTGCCCATATAGAAAGGAAAATATGAGTATCGAGCAAGGTTTACATGAATGGATCTGCTCTGAATATGTACATATAAGGCAAAAGTAGAATTCAAAAAGATCTCTTTCGTAGACAGGTCAAGCTAAGATTGATGTAGATAGTCTTTTGTAGGTTGTTAGTTTTTGTAGGTTTCCATGAGGAAAATTGTATTCATGTGGGGTGCATATTGATCCTGGGATTCTCCATGGAATCAATCCAGGATGTATGCAAGAATTTAGGATTGCTTCTAGGTATAACTTTATACATCACTAATTTTTTATGCATATTGTACTACAAGTTAATCTTTTTCAGTTCACTACATATTATTTGAAATGATTTTCCCGCTTGCAACATTGTGTCCCAATAACAAATAGGTAAGTTACTCATGGGCATTAACTGAATTTGAGCTTATAGAGGTAAACCACATGGTAATTTATGAGTTACAACATCCACTCCCTATTAAACAAAGTCATACGTAATTTAATCCATAGTGATAAATGAATAAGATTTGATAAAATCTCCATATCAACGGAATAGCACTTACAGAATATTCATTAAATTTACTGCATTCTTCAAATTCTGCAATTTTGAGAAAGTCATATGTGATTTACATAGGCATTGCAAAGTTATGTGCACATGGCAGATTTAAAGCTTGCTATCTTCTCGAAATCAAATCTATCATGGAAACTATTCACCAAGGATATTATATATATATATATATATATATATATATATATATATATATATATATATATATATATATATATATATATATGTGTGTGTGTGTGTGTGTGTGTGTGTGTGTGTGTGTGTGTGTGTGTGTGTGTGTGTGTGTGTGTATACATACATATACGTATATATAGCAAAGTGGAGAGGATATAAAATCGACAGGCATCAGCCGGTAAGCATTCAAGTGTGTCTATAGGCGTAGGAGTGGTTGTGTGGTAAGTATCTTGCTTACCAACCACATTGTTCCGGGTTCAGTTCCACTGAGTGGCACCTTGGCCAAGTATCTTCTACAAAATGCCCAACGACTGTACAATAAGAAGAGGGTATAATTATACGTATACAGTACTAAAACAATACAATGCAAACAGAAAAATTCTTTTTAGCTACAAAAAAATGGGAAAAGTCCTTGACGGACGGAACATAAACAAGTCTGGCTGGGTCAGCCGCAGGCTGGTAAAGAATAACCCGCTTTGGCTGGACACCGGTCAATTGGTCGGATATAGGAAGTGTGGTGGAGGGATTAAGGGACGAAAGAGGGAAAGAAAGTGGTAGATGAGTAAGAGAGAGGGAAGGAGAGAGAACAGTTTCCAAGGAAGTCAATTAAGGAGGAATGGGAAAAGGAAAAGAGAAAGAAGAAAGAGTTAAAATTCGCACTACTGATTCAGGGACTATTTGCACTTCAATAAACAAGCAGGAGTGCGTTGCGCTGCAATGAATTTCATAAGAGCAAGAAAAAGAGATGAACACTAGGAGAAAATATATCGGACAGAATAGAGAGACAAAAACACGATAAAAGGAACTTTCGCAGCTGACTTTCTAACTGACTGGTATCCACGACAGTGGTTTCATACTATTTAATCTAAGGCCGCAGTTATCTAACGGGGGCCCCAGAGGACAGAGCTACAAGGAAAAAGCTGACGGATGTGAGTATAGGACAAAATAACATTGCGTGTACAATAAGAAATAATGACACGATGTAACAGACAGGAAATGGTACATGCACAATAGAAAATGCCTTACGGCTGCACAATTAGTAAGTAGACTACGTATACAGCATGAAAAGAATACAACACAGTCAGAAAAAAGCCTTTTCGGCTATCATATTTTTATGTATATGTGCACTGTATGTATGAACGTGTATTTTAGTTTATATTTACACACACACGCACACGCACACACACACACACACACACACGCACACACACACACACACACAGAGTCAGAGCGCATGGCTTAGTGGTCAGGGTATTGCACTCACGATCTAGCGATCGTGATTTCGTGGTGCGTCGTGTTTTTGAGTAAAACAATTCACCTCAAGATGCTCCGTGATCATTGCGACACATTACACGTGGTACACAGTGCAGCTGTTCAGACAATGTCGATTTAATAGACAGAGTGAGCTAATGTTCGGCACAAACATTTCATCACAATAAGAAAGTCATTTGTGCAGGTCGTTCGGCAAATGCTGTACACTCATACGTCGTCTTCGACGGGAGAGAAAAAGTTGTATGAGTCTGTAGTATTTTTATGTATAAACTTCTAAATATTGTCCAACTCGTATCATATATTTCTATACAAAATCTGAAAATTAGTGTATAATTGTAATAGTGTAGTGCACATTTGACTCCATAGAGCAGAGAGACATTAAACAGTTTAGAAGTAGGGAAAACCGTGAATACATCTGATAGTTCAAAATTTTCTCTGAATATTTTTATCCCACAAATGATGAACTTCTTAACTTATAAACTACGTATGAAATTGATCATATATATGAGCTACCAATATAATACTTACAGTAAAATATGCTCTGTTCTCAAACATATTGAAACGTATTACAAAAAAGAAACAGAAAAGTAAAGAAAACAAAAAAAAAATCTAACAAAAAGAAAGACAAAAATATATAAATAATCCTTCGAAATTCTATTTTATGCTTTGCCTATTGCAACCGTTGTGTTCAACTGAATTGCCATGAATATATATGTGAATGTCTGTAATATATTGCTGAAAGTGTATTTTGCAATTCATTTTGTTAGCTTTTAAAAATGTCATAGATAACATAAAGGGTAAAATTAATAAAATTCGTACTTTCATTTTTAATATATATATATCACACAAAGCTCGACATCGTCTCTTACAATTTTTGAATAATTTATATTCGGTAACAACTAGAAGTCAATACATACATACATACATACATACATATGCGGGTATATGTATATATCTGTATATATATATATATATATATATATATATATATATATATATACACACACACACACACACACACATATATATATATATATATATATATATATATATACATACATATATAAACAATACATATATGCATATATGCACGTACATATGTGTGTGTGTGTATAATATTGTGTGCGCGTTTGTGTATATGTGTGTGTGTCTATGTATATTACTCAATTTAGCTTTTTACTGATATTTGGAATTGAATTTATATTCTTTTGATGTCTTATTATTTTAATTCAAACATCTGATGTTTTATTCTTTCATTCGTCGCTGATGTTGTTTTTAGAATCCAGCTCTATTTACGTTGAACTTGGCAAATTCTTTTGAAGAATAACATGTTCAACTTTCTGACAGCAAATCAAAAGACTCGCTATTTAATAATTGCCAGATGTCTTCCTATGATGGACTAATCTAATGAAAAACACTATGATTATATTCATCATTACTTCTAACAATCATATGACCTGCTATTTAGCGCATAACTATTAATGATCTAATTCCTATGTCTGCAAATGGCTTATCTTGTATTAATCTTTGTTGTTTTACTTGCATCTCTTTTTAGGTATTATTTCCACTCTAAATTGGTTTCTATCGGTGATCTTCACTTGCAAACCTAGCTTCCTAACAGACATTATTTAATAATAATAATAATAATAATAATAATAATAATAATAATAATAATAATAATAATAATAATAATAATAATAACCCTCAAAATAATGATGATGCTGATATATGATTCTTATTATTAATGCTGTTACTGTTATTATTGTTATAGTTTTTATTATTATAATCATCACTGAAAGAGTAATGCTCACAGAGCTGTAAACATTCTTTTGTGTTTTGCATATCAAAGCGAAACAATGAATTTCACTCTGCTTCGTAATTCTTATCTTGTGGAGAATAAGACAATAAAAAGCTAATACATTACGTGAAACATTAAATATATGTAAGCATGTATGTGGGTATGTTTGTTTATATGTACATTTCTATGTATGCATGTATGTGTGTATGCACGAGTGTATGTATGTGTGCCTATATATATATATATATATATATATATATATATATGTATATATATATATGTATATATATATATATATATATATATATATATATATATATATATATATATATATATATATATATGTATATATATATATATATATATATATATATACATGCATACATACATACATACATACATATATACACACACACACATATATTTATACATACACACACACATACATACACACACACACACACACACACACACACACACACATACACATATATATATATATATATATGTATATATATATATATATATGTGTACATGCATATACATATTTACAGAAGACAAAACGCGAAAACAGGTGAAGGAACAACAAACAGGTGTATTAGTTTAATGCTCGAGAAGAATGGAAAAGTCTTTGACGTTTCGAGTCTACGCCCTTCGCTAGAAAAAAGATTGAGAGAAAATAATAAGGAGAGAGAACGAATAAAAAAGGTATTGGTTGTCCTGAGGGAAAATGTCGTGCTTCTTAGAGTTACACATTACATTATATACGTAGTCGTTATATGCATTATTCTTTCAATAAGCGCTTTCTCTAAATGCTACTCATGTTATTCATAGGAGATACTAAACTATTATCTCATTACTATGCGCATGATGAATGTGTGCAATCAATAACGGATTTGTCTGTACAATTTGCACTAATAAGTATGTATCAGTAATAGTTAACTCTATAGGGTTGACACTATTTTCACTCTCTTTAATAATACTGATTTTATAGCATAAGAAAAAACCTTAGTAATATGTAGTTACTTAAAGCCAGAATAAAATTTGTGAATTTCCTGGATGTGACACTAGATCTTAGTATTGGACTCTATAATATGTACCATAAATCCAATGGAAACACACCGTAAGGCAATCGAAAATCTAGTCATCCAAGAACACTCTTTATTTCAATAGTTAATATTATGCCATCTGCAGTACTGATGTTTTTAGCTACGAAGGACATTTTCTTACAGTATAAGAACTATTATCACGCCGTTTCACCTAGAATAGTGTATACCGAGAAAGCCCAGTACATTTCCGAGGCGAGTACTGTGAAAGGTCTATGAAAAGTAGAATATACTAGTCTGTGTGTAGAATTTATAAAAGCAAGGTATACACATTACTATAATAATCGTGAAGAAATAGGATGGCTTATAACATAGATGATGGTAGGGAAATAAAGTAAAAAGCCTTCACATAGCGAGAAATACAGATTACCGTCGAATAAAAAAAATAATGCCTAATAACTATACTGTTTCTTGTCAGTGTCCAGAAAAATATTTCGATAATTTTAAGATTGGGTTCACTGGATTCGATCTAACTATATAGAATTTAATTGCCCTAATATTCGCAAAATTTCCTGCAAGCATGTGGCAAGTGATATAGTTTGAAATACCTATATAAATATTAATTATGATCAAAATTGTAAGTGGAACAGAGCTCGTAATAAAAATATTATGTAGCATATTGTTATGCTCGAATTTTTCACGGGAAACATATGACGTTATACAGACATTTCCCACCATCTTGCGGATATTACAAAATATTCAATAGACATATTTTATTACACCTAACATATCGGCTCTTAACGTTAGGAAACTGAGCATATTTAGAAAGAATAAACGAACGCGTCTATCCTCAACGGTTATAAAGTAATCTACATCTACATTTAGAAACACGTTTGAGATGCACACAGCGGGACTGATGGCATTTTAGTGTCCCTTCTGAGTAGTAGCAATAACACTAATAGAATAAATAAGGTATCTTATGAATATTGGAAAGTATACATGTTTGAGACTTGCAAATAAAACCCTGGATAGCCAAAAGAAAAATATAATACATAATTGCTTGATCAAAATGCCTGAGAGTGTCTATTACATAAGCTATTCAGCTTTGTCTTTAAAGGTCAGATTATATAACAATATTCACTCTTTTAAATAAAAACAAACAAACGAAAAGTGCACTTCGTTTACGAGTACATTATTTCGCGGCTTTTATTGGTAAAACCCTTGTTTACAGAGGGTATGGTAGAATATGTAATTTGTGTTTGGCAGAAGTGGTTACGATACTCAATTCTACATCCAAGCTATTAACAAATGTAATGATTTGTTAATTCGCACATCTCATTTATTTAACAGGACGTTCTGAAAATGTCACGCTAAATTCTACATAAGCAACTTACCTCGGTATCAAATAAATGGATGGTAGATTATCTCATTAGTGATTCTCAACTCTCCTTCTTAAAACATCTATTCTGAGATATACAAAATACACATTTACTAATATATAATATATAATCTATCCTTTGTCTATTGATATCACATATTTCAATTAAATTTTAATCAATTTATTTTATTGAATTCACTCAAACCATAGAATACTTGATATTGCTTCAGCGGAATAGCAAGGCAGATAATAAAATGAGAAAATTTACATAGAGTTACTAAGCAACTTTCTTTCGTTTCATCTACTTCTAGCCACCTTAAATACCATCCTACATATTTCTTTGATATTAATCATCATCACTGAGCGAAGTTCCGAGAGGTTAATATGGTGCAACACTTGATTATATAATGTCTCCTGAGATTGCGAATTCTGGAAATGTATAATAATTTAACCAAAGCTATTTGATACGCCATTATCTACAATCCTTCTTCCATAAGTCTGTAGCAGAATTTGAAGACTTACCTCAATAACTATATGTTACTAACAGAAAATAAAGTTATTGAAAATATAACTCTTTACAATTTGTATATATATATATATATATATATATATATATATATATATATATATATATATATATATATATATATATATATATATATATATATATATATATATAGTTTTAGGGAAAATAACCAATTTTCAAGAACTCATCGATGAAAATCCACTATCACATATAGAAAAATTAATAATTAAAAGCACAATAAATGAGTATAATATAAAGTAAAGTAAATATCATAAGATAAATATAAAAAGATTACACGTGTTTCATAACCAATTTTCAAATAGAAAAGAAATTTAAATCGATTAAAATCGTGGTGCTTTAGGTATTTTCACTCCATAAAGATATATATATATATATATATATATATATATATACAAACATACATGCACACATATACATATCTATTCATACAGATGCTTATGAGTGTGTACGTACACTTATGCACACCCAAATACACACGAGAAAGCACCAAGAAACAGACTTGCACACTTATGCAAAATGCCGATATAAAATAAAAAGCGATTTGCGCGCCGGAAGAAACCTTGAAAACGTTATATGTCCATATATATATATAGCCAATGGAGCACTATCTAGGGAAACACAAATATTGAGCGGTGTTCCACAAGGAACTGTTCTGGGGCCACTACTGTTCATAGTGGCCCTTCTGGACATGCCCACGGTCACTCGGAGAGCCACTGTCACTAGCTATGCTGATGACACAAAGATATCTCAGGCAATAAAGAATCCTGATGATATTGTAACCCTGCAGAATGACCTAAATGCAATATATGAGTGGGCAGAGCAAAATAATATGCAGTCCAATGCAAAAAAAATTCAAGTACTGCACTACAAGACCACAAGTGCCTCCCAACTGGAGGTACTGCAATCCCAGAACCACAAACAGTAAGAGATCTGGGCATCAACATGTGTAGTGATGCATCATTTCACATGCACATTGTCAAGTTGACAGCAAAGTGCAGACAACTGGCAGGGTGGATACTGAGGACATTCCGTACAAGGGATCAAAAAGTCATGTTGACTCTATGGAAGACATTTGTTCTGAGCCGCCTAGACTATTGCTCTCAGTTGTGGTCAACACACAGTGTTAAGCGGACAGCAGAACTCGAGGCAATTCAGTTCTTTTGATTGGACCATATCAGGTGGGGGAGAAGAGTCATGCAAGGAACGTGAAGAGAGCACAGCATAAAGACGGAAAATCACGGTGGTGCTCCAGCATGACCGCACCCACTTGGCTGAAACCCATAAATAAATAAATAAATAAATAAATAATATATATATATATATATATATATATATATATATATATATATATATATATATATATATATATATATGTATATATACATATATATATATATATATATATGTGTGTGTGTGTGTGTGTGTGTGTGTGAATATATATATATATGCATATATATGTATGTATTTTTATTGTATATATACATATGCGCGCGCCCAGACACACACGCTTATATATACACACACACTCATGATATGAATATGTCTGCTGTTTTCTAGAATCATTAGCATTCGTAGAATCAAAGTAAATTTCTGCTATGCTTATCAAGCCATCTTCGTTTTATTCTGATGTCAAATTGTGTCATATTCTTCTTCAGCTTCTTTCAGCCTCTTCTTTATTTCGTTCATCCGATTGTTACATTTACTTTTCTTTCAGTTTTTATCTTTCGTAGATGCTTTTTTTTCTCGGATTGCCTTCTTTCTTTTCCTTATTATTCCAGTACTACTTCCATTACACCCCCGCCACCTACTCTTATATTATTTACTCCAACAGCTCTATAACTAAATCGAATGGCCAATTGTTGTCATCATATATTTGCGTCACGTGGAACACCTCCATATCATGACCTCAACATTCAGATGAATGGAACGTGAATGGAATAAATTCACATGTAGTTTTTCCCTTCCTTT
The DNA here is from genome assembly GCF_046866305.1 of Octopus bimaculoides. Lineage (NCBI taxonomy): Eukaryota > Metazoa > Mollusca > Cephalopoda > Octopoda > Octopodidae > Octopus > Octopus bimaculoides. The sequence continues at coordinate 41,940,659 of NC_142930.1, read as the reverse complement.
GCATCAATGCATATATTAAATACAATGAATACTAATATTATACATTAATAGTCTAAACGTGTTCCGAAATATATGAATACACATTATATAACAGCTAGACATATAATTTTATTTATATGTATCTATCAATGCAAAAACCTTATTTCTCACTTTTTTCTTCTCCCGCTCTTGAAACGCACCTGCGTTTGTGTGTGTATGCGTGTGAGAGAGAGAGAGATAGAGATAGATAGATAGATAGATAGAGAGAATAAGAGAGTTACAGAAAGTGTATGCTTGTATCTATTTATCTATTTGTCTATCTATCTCTTTCTCTGTCTGTGTGTCTGTCTGTCTGTCTGTCTGTCTCTCTCTCTCTCTTCGAAACGTGGGTGTTAAAATGGGGGTAGCTGATGAAGTAGAATGTTCTCTATGTGGCTTGTGTGTTTTCTCGTCTACGTTTTGTTTGCAATGTCCTGTACCCAGATATGCACCTATACATACAGGTGGATGTCGGTACGCACATACCTGTACGTATATATGCATATACTCATTTACTATTTGTTCATATATATATATATATATATATATATATATATATATATATATATATATACACGCATACATACACACACACACACGCATATATATATACATATACACATACATATAAATATATATATATATATATATATATATATATATATATATATATATATATATATACACGCACATATATGAGCTCAACCTGCAAGGTTTGCCTGAAGGAGGCACTTCACATATTGTACTACATCTCTTCAACACTGCTAAATAAAAATAACGGGGCCCTACCCACATGCAACCACCGCTTTTTTCATACAGATATTGCCACAAATCTAGATACCAAAATAACCACACAGGGTATTTCCACAACACCGCTTAGATAGTCCCTAATAACCTTACAAATCGACATTAAGTTTTAATCCTTTTCCTCTTCCATACTTGAGGATCAGAATCATTTAATTATATAAGTATATATATATGTACTTGTACGTACGTACGTATGTATGTATGTAGATATGTATGTATGTATGTATGTATGTACGTATGTATGTATGTATGGCGTATGTACATATATGTGCAGATGTGATAATACATAAAAATACATGTCTGCATGAGCTTGTTTATATACGTGTGTGCGTATGTATGTGTTATATATGGATATATTTGTATATGTGTATGTGCGTGTGTGTATGTATGTAGATATATGTGCATGTATATATATACGTGTATATATGTATGCATGTATGTATGTATTATGTATATACGATTGTATGTATGGATATACGAACATGCCAGCGGGTACATGAATATACATGATTATAGGTATATATATTTTATATAAATACAGATTTGTATATGTGTAGATATATGTTGTACGAGTACCTGCCTCTGTGTATGTTTGTGCGTGTGTGCGTGTGTGCATGTGCACACTTGCATACATTTATGCGCGTATGTGAGTCTGCATTCATGCATTTATATATCCAATAATTTATATATGCAAAAATAGATACAAATAAGCAGGCATATGCGTGAATGCGTGTAATATAAAAGAGTTTGTATGCAAATATATGCGTTGATCTATGTAAATGCCTATATGCATGTGTGGATATATATGTGTGTGTGTATACATCTTCACAAATATAAATTCTTTATTTCTTCTACAACTCACCACTAACCTGTCTATTTAAGGAACTTGACTTACACATTCTATGCCAATCTCTTAAGCTCTATCACAACACCCCTTCTAAAATACCCCACACTCTTTCGCTCTTTACCCTCTCATCTCTGTACCCTCTCATCTCTTCCTCTCTCTCCCCCTCATCTCGCCCTTCCTTCTATCATTTTATACTGACCACTAGCTAACAGACCTTCCCTTTCTTCACTTGTTTATTGTCTCTCTCCGTCTTTCGTTCTATTCCTGTTTTTTGATTTGACCTTACAA
>NC_142930.1:41928699-41933699 GCF_046866305.1 Octopus bimaculoides | reverse complement strand
ATATATATATATATATATATATATATATATATATATATATATATATATATATATGTATGTATGTATGTATGTATGTATGTATGTATGTATGTATTTAATATTTGCTCTTTCTAATAGAAGGAAGAGCTTCTGTTTAGTCTTAGAAAAGCCCATGTACGCACGCATATACCTCTTTTTCAGGCCTACTGCAATTTTCGAAGTCTTCCCGCGAATGTGACAAACAAACCACTGTTCCCGTTAACCTTGTTTTTGCGTAGACTTATGAGATTTTTCATTCCGTCTGGTAACGCGGGTACATTGTCACAGAATCGGTAGAAAATGCCTGTATAGTGCTCAGGAAATTCATGAGCACAATCAATCATTAATTGCTTGCTGTCATAACTTGCTAATTCGGCTACAGACAGACAGACAGACACTACTGATGATGTTACAAATATAATCAGGTTGGAAAGTGTCTGTAATTGAGCTGATGTATCATTTATGTAGCTCTCGTTTCAAGATGGCGTGTTCAATTCTCAGTGTTTCAATTGCTTCACAGCCATCGTAGATCATTTCTTTGCTGACGAATCAAGTTTCCGATATCTACTTCCGCTCTTCAGCATCCATGCTAAGAGACTTAAGTTTGTTTTAATGACATCCCTTAAAAGATTCTGTCTGTTTATGTCTCAGACATTTACCGCTCTGCTACTCCCCATAAAACTGCTTATCTAACCTGTCATCCTTTATCCTACCTAAGACACCCGATACATCTGATTGCATACGAGGAGCAGATTAATACTGCAGACGTTGACTCACTGGTGACCAACAGTATCCCTTGTAAGAAAATGCTTTCTTAATATTTAGGATCCTCTTAAGTCAACCTTCATACTATCTTTCCACGGATTTGATATGACGACCATGCATATTACAAGGCACAGAAAAGTAAAACGGCCAGAGAAGATACATGATTTATAGACACTGAAGAGACTGGTTTTGATAGTAAGGTCTCTCTTTCAGGCATACGCAATTTTAAAACTTGCGAATCTGTTTTATTTCTAGGAGTGTACATTTGATAAAGAAGTTAGGTTCGACATAGGGCTGACCTGGAGACGAAGAGAACATGATTTAGTCTTCATTAGTTTGATGGTAAGCCCAAAAGCGTCGCATAATATGGAGATTTCCATTAGAGACAGCATGATTTCTTCAGACTGAACAACAAGATCTGTATCGTCAGCATAATGAAGATCATGAACAAAATTATGGAAGGTCTCCAAGTTTGTTTTGAAACATGACATATCAAATACTCTGTCTATGATTCTGAAGCATAAGGATGCAGTTACACCAAAATATATGCAAAAATAGGTCGCTCGGGAATATCATTTTGTTTAACTATGTTATCGATGGAAATTGATCCTTTGATTATACCAGTGAAGTTGAAACGAACTCTCATGGTACGATGGTGTCGCATAAAATTGCTTAACGTTGACGTCCAAGTTATCAAGGATGGTCCAGAGATTGTCCTAATAACAATAACTGACAACGACCCGGTAAAATTGGACTTTGAACCGCCACCATGTAGATTCGTGACTATGCGCTCCCAAATCGTAAAGCCCACACATGTCCCCATTGTTTCCTCGCAGTTGAATTTGGATAAATACACTCACACATACATGCATACATACATACATACACACACACACACACACACACACACACACACACACACACACACACACACACACATATATATATATATATATATATATATATATATATATATATTGGTGTCTATACTACATTGCTGTACGGCATAGCAACTCCTCCTCATACAATCCTATATTCACTTACTAGCTGAAAGAAGATGAACGAATAATTATGAAGGCGACATATCTCCTTATCACGTAGTTTCATCTCCCAGTTATTGAAATCGTTAGGCGGTGCGACATTACATCCTCAAATGTCTGTTTTAAGAAGACTAAGATGTTAAATCAACCTGTGCCTGTATATATACATACGTATAAACACAAACGATTGGAATCAGCATTGACTCACATGAATTCCTCTGCTCCATAAGGACTTTGTTTTCCATACGGCAGGGATACATACACACTCATACAAACATACACAAATATCATATAATCTATCTCTTTCTCTCTCTCTCTCTCTCTCTCTCTCTCTCACACACACACACACACACACACACACACAACACATATGCAAATTCACACACACACATGAATGTACTATTCTCTCTCTCTCTGTATGTATGTATATATATATATATATATATATGTATACAGAGAGATAGATAGAGAGATAAATGTAGGCACACTCATATATCTATTAAAGCCATTGTTTGGATTTCAATATTTTCACTGAACTTGAGGAACTTAGGGCTTATTGTTTATTAATAATGTAAACATAATCACGCTTGGACTATAATTATTTCCGTATTGTTCCAGAGGTAACCAAGTATATTTTTAATAGAATTCTCAATATAGTGTCCTTGTATATTACAATTTCCCAAGCTATCGGAATAAATCAAACTGGGTTTTATGATATCACTGAATTTCGTTTAATGTGCAGTACCGTATATGATAATATAATGACGGAAACAAGGAATATGAATAATATGATTATAATGTGGATGAGATATAATAATATTTATATAATTCTAAAATTCCTCTATGTCGCAAACACCGAGGAATGTGTTTGTGGGTCACGTTAAAAACAATACATTTTGCTTGATCCTTTGTTATGGGATGTAACCTTTGAGCTGCTGACATTTTCACTCATTTTGACATAAATATGTGTTTACTTAACAAATTCTATATTGCCATTCCGTCAACTAGAGTAAATAGTAAAAAACAAAAGTCAAAAGTATCGAAGTAAAATAAATATTCAGTGATAAGAAGTTTATTTCATAATGTGTCAATAACACATCAATGTATACATGCGTGGCTAAATTTCAAAACGCATTTCAAATATTTAACATCTATTGTCGTACATGACAGTTTGAAAGCAGTTGCTGAAATCCTATTTTCGTTTAACAAAATGATTAGAGATATTTCATCTCAACTATAAACATCAAGAAATATTTTTTTAATATATATTTTAGCATGGACATTTTTTGAAAAATAAATGCAAATAACTCAACGTGTAAGCAAAAACTAATATAAAATATGGACAACATATACGTACACGATGCATAATATATATAGATAGATAGATACACGTATGTGCACACACGTACATGTGAGTGTTTAATAGAAGCTGTAAGGTAGTTATTGTGAGTTTGACGTAACAGATCATCAGACAGAAGTCAACTTTTGAAATAATTCGTTACTGTATAAATGTGTATACATTTTACACGCATATATATTTGATACATCACAAAAGTACATAATGAAAGGTAATTCGAAAGTTTGTCGTGACGTTTCAAAATTAATGAAATCCGCTGGATAATGTGATAGTGTTAGCGAAAATTGATATCAGATTTAACAAAAAAAAAATGTCGAACAAGATTTAATAAAAGTAGTCGCATATGACCATGTTTATTTTAACACATTGACCAAATATTACTGTAGGGATTAATAATTCAAGAAGAATACATCATAAAAATAAGTACTACAGACTGCTATAAAGGTGCATATATTTATACCTATATCTATATGTATGTATGTATGTATGTATGTATGTATGTATGAAAGTGTGTCGATGAATGTCTGTCTGCCTGTCTGTCTGTCTGTCTGTCTGTCTCTCTCTCTCTCTCTCTCTACACACTCACAAAATGCAGGAAAAAAGAAAATAGCCTAGATTAGAAACCGTGAAATATATTGAGAAATTAGTTGTGGGATGCAAATAAAATGAAAGGCAAAGAAAGAAAATGAAACAGAAATAAGCGCATAAAAAATATTGAGATGAAAAAATAAGATTACTGTTTCAGAATCGTGAGAGTTGCTACAAAAATATATTTGAAGTGGAAACAATAGTTTAATGTGGGAACGATAACCTAATCTTCTTAAATAAAAAAATGTATACAAAATATATAATGTAGAGAACTACAAAAATATTATTAAACCATCAGGAAACGGAAAGTATAATGAACAGATGAGACGTTATGTCAATGTTAGCACATGTATATTGTGAGAAAGGAATGGCGAAGATAATTATCCTTGTTTGATAGTCCAATGTATTATTATTTATAATACAATCATAGCTATAGATAAGTAACTAAACTCATGCGTTACATCTAGATCATAATTTAATTTCGTAGAAGATGTCTCTTAATACTATAAAAGAACCTTTGTAAGTATGTTTGATGTTGTGCTATTTTGTGTTCATATATGCATATTTTAGCCAACGTTTTCTGTCTTTCACAAAGTACAGGACATACTGAGGTTGGTGCTAGTGTTGGTCTTTATTAGCTTCGTTTAAAAAAAATCAGAAATAAAATGTTTTAGAATGCCCATACACGGTAGATAATGTTATTAAAATGTATTGTTTCTCTTCTTATCATCGTGTGATTTATTATCATCTATCCATCTATCTATCTATCTATCTATCTATCTATCTATCTATCTATCTATCTATCTATCTATCTATCTATCTATCTATCTATTTATCTAGCGAATTAATTAAGAGGGCGTTAACAGGAGCCATCGTTAACAACCGCTGCTGGTTTGCCCTGAAAATGGCAATTAAATCGGAATCTATTAGGTTTAGTAAAGAACTAGCGATAGATCGAAATAGAGTAGAGGGAGACTTAGTTAAGAAACTAGAAGAGGCAGTTACAACTGGCAGCGCAACCAACGTTTTGGCTGCGAGGATGGCCCTCGACCAACACCTCAACGCCAAACACGAAGGTTGCGTCGTCAGAGCTAAAATGCGTGCCTTAAGTAACGAAGGGATCGAAGCTGCGCGAGAAGCCCGGGTGGCGGAGGGGCAACATGGTAACAGAGCCACCATTCGGTCTCTAATCGATGAACAGGGATGTAGTTTGCTCGAACCCGAAAAGATGT
>NC_142930.1:41848699-41923699 GCF_046866305.1 Octopus bimaculoides | reverse complement strand
CTAGTTATTTTCTTTCTGATTATAAAACCTTTATGCTCTCTTCTTAGTAATTATCATTTTTTGATCGACAAAATTGCTCTCTGCCTTGTAGAAGAGTCAAATTATTTCATGCTTCTTGGATTGTCTATATTACCAAAATAAATGTAAATAAATGATCACATTTGAATTATCAGCCTGTGGACATTTTAGAGGGATTTATTTATCTCCTAAGTAATTGTCTAATGTATATTTTCACTGGTTCTCACCTGAAGATTTTTTTTATTGTTATATTAATTGTGAGAACGACATAACTGGATATGTGGAATCTTTTCTACATGAGGTATATTCCCTGCAACAGGAAACCACTTGGTTGTATTTTAACAATTTGCATCGAATTGAATGTTTGACCAGTGCTTATTTTAATACCTCTGGGGTGGAAGAGCAATAGGATGTCGAACTCGGTGACATATGTTAGCAACAATACTAACACCAACTTATACCTAAAAAATGACCTGAACAAGTATTCAAAATTTTTATTAGCATTATAATGAAACAAATAAGATATAATATATTATTGTTCTGTTGCGTATTTTGAAAATTATTGGTTACATTAATTATATTTTGCGTGACGATTATCAATCTATGCACTTTTATACGACAGCTGTGAGCAGGTGCATAGAGTAGTGGTTAGGAGTTAGGGGTCAGAATCATAAAGTTGTGGAGTGTTTCCGGACTGAGCGGCACGTTTTTATTTTGATCAACATAATCATTTTCACGTTACTCCAGTGAACTCAGCTGCATAGGACACTAAGCGATAGGTGGTACATATCAATCGGTTGGAAATAGCGGATAAATTCGTAGTTTATTTCTCTGCTCATGACTGTTTTGACATATAATCATAATTAGTGAAATCTTATGAAAAAGAGCCAATATTCACACTATCTAGATTGATACACAATATATATACAAGTAGAAAGCTATCTCATAGAAGTGAATTGGTAATAATAGAGAATGATTTGAGAAGGTGAAATTTATACTGGACAAGTTCTCCAAGTTGGAGAAACAACTGCTCGACCATGCAAGTTAACCTGCACAATAAGAAACAAATCGCATCTTGTTCACTCTTTTCGCAGCTTTAAGTTAAAGTTCAATCCGATACTTATGGATTGTAAAAATGAATGATGCATTTCGGATTATTATAGAAGATCCACCATCCAGAGCCATACTACATTATCATACCACCCAAACAATTCATACAATTACACTGCCGTAGTTTGTCCAAAAGTGGGACCGTCATTTGGCTATCCGTATTTCTCTATAAGCACGCCCAACCAACTCGTCACTCTACATACATCCGCACTTTCATCATGTTTCTTTCTGTTCTCATCATATTATACCTTATTTCAAAACATTGTTATAAGGCACATGGTGTTTCACTATACTCTTACAGCTTTGATTTGCATCAAAAGTCAGACCAGAAGAGACAAACGAGCTATTTTTCATTGATGTTACTTTATCACAGTATTAACATTTAGTCTTTAACTGATAAACTCCCAGTGGAAAAGTTTATAATTCTCTTCAGTTTTATCCTCAGAATGTTATTAGCACTCTTTTCCAATTATTTGTCTACAGTAAGATCAACCATTCTTTTGACATGATATAACATATCATCATTATAAAAAACAATGAAGTGCTTTTGCTGTCTAAATGTTTTTGTTGGCATCGTCAAACGAAATAATCGGACAAATATTAAGTGAAATCCCATTGACACGGAATAGACTTAGAGTTATAAAAATTAGTTATCGCAAAACTAGCGACAGACATAGATTTCAAATTTTGGCACTAGGCCAGCTTTTTCAAGGTAGGCTAAAAGTTGATCAGATCGATCCCAGTGTTCCACTGGTACTTATTTTATCAACCCCTAAAGAGTTGTAATGTAAAGTCGACCTCTGAACGTAAAGATGGACGAAATGAGGCTAAGCATTTTGATCGGCGTAAAAACGATTTTGTCAGCATGCCGCCTTACTAACGGAAAAAATTAAATAGTTAAATGAAATAAGTGAAACAACTTTCAGCAGAATATAGGAAAAAGTTCTTGCAAAAAGCTAATTAATTAGTGGTAAAGGTAATGGAGGAAATATTAGATAAGTGACGATATCTTTAATGCACTTTTTTATGATTTTGTGCATAACCGGAAATAGTTTTTCTTAAAAATGTTAAAAAGATATTCTCTCTTCTGATGAATGGTTATACAGAAATGTATTCATAGAATATATAGGAATTGCTCTTTAAATTTGAATATGTGTCACCTTATCTGAACAAATGATTCCCTACGTAATTTATATCCTGACATCAGGATATGTATTCTCCCATTTTAGAAAATATGCCTACGTTTCAAAATGGAAATAAAAAATGTCGATAAATAGAGGAGCATCCAAAAAACAAAATAAAGAAAAAAGTAAAGAAAGAAAAAAAGATAAAATAGTACACTGATATTTATGAGCGTACACAGGCTTTACAGATAACGTTTAAACTATTCAACTATGCTACTGAAAAATGAAACGAAGTACATTATGTTATATGGGGCGAGTTGGCAGAATCGTTAGCAGAATGGGCAAAATACTTAGCGGTTTGTCGCCCGTCGCTACGTCCTGAGTTCAAGTTCCACTGAGGTCGACTTTACCTTTCATCCTTTCGGGGTCGATAAATAAAGTGCCAGTGATATTACTGGGGTCGATATATTCAACTTATCCCCTCCTCCAAAATGGATGCCCTTATGGCAAAAGGTGAAACCATATTATACGTATATATATATATATATATATATATATATATATATATATAATAATTTTTCCAGAGGATGTAGCAACCGTTACCAATATAGCATAAGAACTTACCTTAGGAGATCATTAACTAGATTCCTTAAGGGTCGTTCTCACAGTTTATATTTATATTATAAGGTTTTTAAACTTTTAAATTTTCATATTAAAAAGAGACAGAGACTTCAAATTCGATATATCGATTTATTCACCACTCTATGTTAACATTTCTGTGCCAAACTTATCCAGTGACTGGTCCATTGGATTTAGACATTTGGCACTTCTTCAGGAGTAGTTACCTTTCGAACAAAACACGAAAAAACACATACATAACTATTATTAAGTCTTTAGGATCTCGTTAGCTTTCGTCTTTGTTATTATAGGGGAGATAACTCCTTAATTTTCTATTTTTATTGCTCTCCTGTGGATTTCCACTAGATTAATTAATTATTTTGTTTATTTCTCTTTACTATACTATATTACCCGTATACATATGCATACATACACTTTACCCGTATACCTATCCATATATACATAGACACACACATACACATACATATGTATACACATATACGTACACACACACATACACACACACACATATATATATATACACACACACATATATATGTATATACACACACACACACACACACACATATATATATATATATATATATATATATATATATATATATATATATATATATATATATATATATATATATATATATATATCCCTGTACAAAGATAAAATTTATGAGGATACCATCTGTAGTTCTTGGTATTTTCGGGACTAATTTCTGATTTCCACATATATATATGGCAGCCGCTATAATTGACCGCTGCCGGTAAAGCTTTTTTTTTATTCTCTCTCTGTATATTTTCTCGTGTTCCTTTCTGGTGAAGAGCGTAGCCTCGAAACGTAAAAGACTTTCTCATCTTCCCTAGCGTTAAAATAATACACCTGCTTGTTGTTTATACACCTCTCTTTTTGTCTTTTGTTTTTCTGTTAATACCAACTACACACACACACACACACACGCACACGCACACACGCACACACACACACAGACACAGTCACACACACACACACGCACACACCCACACATTTATATATACATTTATCCACATAGAGATTTATGGCACACACGCACATATAGAAACTCGTTTTAGTGTCACTGCATTCCGTTATACATTATATAATTCTTTTTTACAAATTTGCTTTTAGTTCAGAAAAGCATATGCATATGCACTCGCGTACAAATGTACGCCCACTACATCCATGTATAAGTGTGTATGTGCGGATGTAGGCTGTACGTTGTGATCCATATATATATATATATATATATATATATATATATATATATATATATATATATATATATATATATATATATATATATATATATATATATATATATATATATATATATATATATATAGTGAGAAAGATAAAAGAGAATATGTGTGGACGTGTGCATTTGTACAATTGTGTGTAGGTACCTATATGTGGCAGATGTGTTTCTGCATCAACTTCGCAGATTTATCGATATAACGCATGTCTAGTTATAGAAATATATTTCAATCAGTGAAGTTGAATCCATAAGCACATTAATGTGTCGAAAAACAAAAAACAAAAATCACTCCTCTTCAAATTATGAGTATTCTGCTTTCAATATCATGAAAATTATGCGCTTTCTCTTAAAATACGCTTTTGTCCTAAAATAAAGACCTTGCATTCAATATTAAAAAATTGATTATACATCTATATGCACAGAGCAAGCGGAACAGATATAATGATTGTTAAGGAAAATGTTTTAAACTGAAAACAATCTTTCTGTATTTTGTGTCTGTCTGTGCGTCTATATGTCTTTGTCACTGTCTCTTTCTGTCTCTTTCTTCCCACCTCTCTCTGCAAGCGTTCATTCTGGATACATTAGCGTTAAAAGCAGCTTAATGCAATAAGGCAACAATATATACAAATCTGTAAAGCTAACATGATTGAAATTTTAAAAAAGTTTGTTTTGCATATGTATTGAGTCCCCTCTCTAAAAGCGGTAGCAAAAGATAAAATAAAAGATAAACGATTTCCAGTTTGTAACTCTTTACTCCAAACTGTGGCTGTCAAAGCTGTGATCATTGTATGCATTGGAAATGGCGGAATGGAAGGTTTACATACTAAAATGATGAAATGTGTAGCAACAAAGTAACTTGCTTTTATTTTCGTTAATCTGTCAGTCTATATCTACTTATTACCTTAGGAACTGCATGACATGAGTCCATTTGTCGGAATTTCTATGAAATTCACACTGAATGCTTTTGCATATATCATGTTGCCATTTGCTGAGAATGCTTTGTAATTGCTATCATGAATAAACTGATGGCTCAAATATAACCGATATGACAGCAGATATATGTTCCACGTAATTATACGGGTTGGTTATGAATAATATTTACCAAAGTTTACTTGGGATTTACTGAGAGATAATGTAGCTTAATCCGCAATCAAAACAGCTACGCAGCAAATTTTGACAAGATGGAAAGATATAGCTGCTATGAGAATTTATCACACTCTCCACAGGTTCCTCTTGTTTATTTATATATTTTAGAAGTTGAAGTTCGCATCAGTTGAAATATAGGACTCTCTTGATTTTTGTGATACAATGAAAACAGAGTATTTTATTTCTATTACGTATTACTGAAAAACTACTCATTGTTTTTCATTAACAGTATTTATGAAAGCATATTCTAAGAAAAATGCATCTAGAGTCATTCTCTTCTTTTATAATATTTACCGAAATACTTTCAAAGAAGCGATGTTGTTTATTGGCATGTTACAATTTAAATGGAATGTTTATAACACCTATTTATCCATATATATTTCAAAGTTCAATTTGTAATCGTAGACAATTCAAATTTAGATGTGTTTTACATGTAAAATACATACGACTCTCATCATAACTCTACATGAACACAATTTGCCATAGTAGTTTTATAGCTTTTGCTTGAAAGCAATTTATATTACGTTAACTCTAATATGATTACGCCAAAATTGATAATTAATTTGTAGATAAGTAGTGCTTATGTGGCTTATAAAATAAAATAAGTCTTTACTAACTAGGTTAAAGCGTGAAGACACCCTTCGGCCATGCATGACCATGGGATTGCACCTACAAAATTTTCATCCGAAGCACAAGTCCAGGCAAGGTTGCTTCTGAAAAATCAGCTGTCACCCATGTATACCAACTGCCCCTCTCCGCATCGCAACTCATTTCTACAGATGCGGAAACTGGAGCAACGTGAAATAAAGTGTCCTACTCAAGAACACATCACAGAGCCTTTGTTCGGGAATCGAATTTACTACCTCATGATTGGAAGTCTGGCATTCTAACCACTGAGCCATGTGCCTTCACCTGTACTCCCTAAATTACTAATATTGGTTTTTGTGTTGCAAAATGCATACCCCATTTGAGTAATTAGGGAATGTTTCATACGACGGATCATTGAGATTGTACTTTGTGTAAAACAGTACAACTAACCTGCTTCAATTAAAATCACAATTCTATCTAAATCTAAAACTATATTATGGTCTATCATGGTTCTCAAAAAAGAAAAACAAAAACGAGAAATCTGGCAAAAGAACTCCGTCGAGGCCAATCTTTATTTATCCTTGTGTTTAATTACGGAAAGTGTCATTCGACCTGTACGTTTAATGTTAAAGGGAGAAAAGAAAGTCAGCTATAAAGCATAATTAGCGTTTAATTAACTTAAAATATTTTTGTAACCGGAACTGTTGACATCACTTTTGAAAAACATTGCAGAAGTTGATACAATTTGCCAATCTGATCTACTTCCGTCCGTTTTAATTTTCCAACAGGTAAATTTTTGAAGCGTCTTATGAAACATTTTTGTGTATGTACAAATTTATTCACTGTTCTTCAGTCTTTTTTCAGTCTTGAATATACTGAGGACATCGATTAGACTGAAACATACGACGAAACTGGCTGTTGTCTAGAAACAACTATCTGCTCTTTCTGTAACTGCTTAAGATAGCGAGTCGACACCAGAATCCGAATCTGTAATGTCTTGATTATATGTCCTCTTTCCTTTTAGAGTCCAAAACCTTTGTTGCAACTTTTTAAATTTATTTCATTGACGTACGGGTACATTTAAGTAATGAAGCGGTTTTTGTATGCAGTTTTCAGCCCATTATTCTGTTACTTAATGGATGATAATATTTTGAATATAGCGAACATTAAAATCTAATTAGAAATAATTGTGTAGTGAGAAGGCAACATTAGATGACTGAATAATGTTATTACAATCTTTTCGGTATGTTTGCGAGAAAATTCTCGGCATCATAATTTCTGATACTATATCTTCAGTGAAATTTCAACTGCTTTAGTCCAGTTATTTCATTAATATCAGCATTTTATATATATGCGTTTCCTGTATTATTAGAAATATAAATGATTTATTCCTTTAAATGATAGGTTCATACATTTTATCTTTTTACTCTCATATTTAGTCTGTCGACAAAATTACTTCGTTTGGTGTGAATTGTCTTTGACCATATGTTGAAACTGAACAAACTAAATGGTGGAATATGTATTTGTAGGAGACTCCATAACAATTTCTGAAGTACTAGAAGGGCATCCATTAATATTTGTAGCTACCTCATTATTATATTTTAGTACTATGATCTATTTTGAATCGAGAAACAATTTCGATGCCCAACCGAGCAATTGTGTGCGTGACCCAGTAGCTGACGTTTTTACGATAAAACATGAGATTCATGCATACGTTATAACTGAAATGTAATTTTTGTCATGTGTTCTAAATATGACTTGTCCGACAGGTAATTTTTCGAGAATATTTCCTACGAATATTAAATGGCAACCAACATTATAGAATATCATTCGTATAATGCTCTTTGTGACATCTACAAAGTTTACACACGGCTTTTCAGCAATTGCTTTTTTTTTTTTTTCATATATGGCAAGATAAAGAGGTTAAAGCCTTAACAGAATGCATCAAAGAAAGATGAAAGTGCAAACCCAGATTGCAGGATTACTTAAATACAACAGAATCTCATTTGCACATCGGTCAAAAATCAATAATTAGGATAATGAATGCGGACTGCAAAGCGAAGAAATACTGATCACAAATGTTGATTGAGAACGGGCTTAATTCAGTACCTATCTCTCGAATATTATCCTTGTCTATTGAATCTCTGATTTTCCTTCATGTTCAAGCAATAAAAATTATTGATTTGTTTTTTAGTATTATCAGGATTATGAGAAATACGCTGATTGACATCGCTGTTTAATAGCTTCCAAATGAAATCGTGTTCTCTGAGCACACCCATTTTCATTGACTATAGTGTTCAATGCTGCTTTGAAGTGCATTTTTTTCTCAGAGAGAGAGTGAGTTTTGCGTTTATAATAAAATATAAAATCGTGTTTTTGTTCATTGCAACACTATGACATGTATTTATATTCTAAGCTTTTTATTTCATCTTTATCTCGATATGTGATGTATTCATATTCAGTATCGAACAGTACTTATTTATCCACTTCTAAATAAAGATGAACAGTATGTTTGAGAAAAGGATGGCGGATGAGCCGATGCTGAGGGTTACATAGATCTGCTTTTCATATCTATCTGCTTACATTCCTACCTACCTGCCTACTGACACAATACACACACGCATACAAACGTATACATATACACATATACGTTGTTGTTGTTGGCACTCCGTCGCTTACGACGTCGAGGTTTCCAGTTGATCCCATCAACGGAACAACCTGCTCGTGAAATTAACGTGCAAGTGGCTGAGCACTCCATAGACACGTGTACCCTTAACGTAGTTCTCGGGAATACTCAGCATGACACAGTGTGACAAGGCTGGCCCTTTGAATTACAGGTACAACAGAAACAGGAAGTAAGAGTACGAGAAAGTGGTGTTGAAAGAGTACAGCAGGGTTCGCCACCATCAACTGCCGGAGCCTCGTGGAGCTTTAGGTGTTTTCGCTCAATAAACACTCACAACGCCCGCTCTAGGAATCGAAACCGCGATCCTATGACCGCGAGTCCGCTGCCCTAACCACTGGGCCATTGCGCCTCCATCTAATACACATATACATACGCACACATACACACACGCACGCACACACATACACATACACACACACACATATGTATATATATAATACAAAAAAGAGACAAGAACGTAACAGGCAACAAGAAAACATCCAGACAGATGATACAAAAAGAACGGGTCATTCGGAGATTTCTTTCATCAGTCGAGGTCCACAGTATCTTTGCAGTTTCGACTGGTTATACTTGACTGCACCAGTCTGGCCAGACCCAATGAAAAATCTATGCTAAGAGCACTTGGAATAATGCAGCGAATGTATACGAAAACAAGGACGGGAAAAAACGGAGAAATGGTACACAAATACAAATGCAAACAACAGTATATTAACAACAGGTGTCTTTCGACTAAGGGCGAATTAAATTAAGCTGGCGTGTGTGGCAGGGACTATATATATATATATATATATATATATATATATATATATATATATATATATATATATATATATATATATATATATATATATATACTAGCAGAGTTACCCGGCGTTGCGCGGGATTAAAATGGCATAGTTTGTATATAACATATTACAGTTATGTTGAAACCGGTGATGTGAGAAAGTGCAGTGTTGACAACAAAACATTTGTCAAGTAAATGCTAGGCTAGTTCAGCTAAGCAACATGCTGTTTGTAGCCGAAATATTACTGCATCTTTTGGTACACCCTACGTCAAAATCAGTAACTCGGTTTTGGAATGCATAAGGAATATACATATATAGGACAGACTTCTTTCAAACTGAAAGTATTATCTCACATTACCGAAATAGTGTAAGAGATAAGAGAATGTTCTGGGCTCACATTAGGTAAGAAGTTGGAAATTGATTTGTCCCATGACAATGTATGGACCTTGGATTTTGTATTTGACGACTGTTGCTTTAAGTATTTTATTTCGATTTTACGTATATATGTGTATGTGTATGTATGAGCCAATGAGTGTGCCCTCTATATGGTAGTGATATCTGATAGAAATAGCAGCCAATTCTCCCTCAAAACACCCTATCGTCTTAATCTGACAATTCTGCCTATTATGTAGTCGAATGAGAAACTGTAACTAAAGCTTAAGATTATTAACCCGAAACTTGGACGATGTTAAGTGGTGGAGAGACATGGAGAGAGGAAAGAAGAGAGACAGCATAGCGACGGTTTTGGCTGACTGTCATCCTGTATTCCCCTTGATGCTAGCGAAATGGTATATGCCGGCTCTCTGAGCAAACATGTTGCTTTTAATGACGGAACAAACAGGACAAATAGATTATAAAAATAGCGATTCTAACTTCTTTCAAACTAACAATTTTGAGAATATTTTTTCGGGTTAATGATCTTAAGCTTTAGTTACAGTTTCTCATTCGAACTACATAATAGGTAGAATTGTCAGATTAAGACGACAGGGTGTTTTGAGGGAGATTTGACTGCTATTTCTATCAGATATAACTACCATGTAGAGGTCTTCATCATTGGCTCATATATACACATTCACATATATACATGTATCCATGTTTAAAGCTTCAGCGCGATCGGATGAACAACACTCGTCTTATAACCGCACAAACAGATAGACAGAACGGATCTTATATATATATATATATATATATATATATATATATATATATATATATATATATATATATATATATATATATACATATATATACATTTGTATGTATGCATTCCAAGTCATCCATTACGAACATATAGGGACACTATATTGTTTATGCACATTTATTCTTCATTTGTATCTTTAAGTTTAATTTTTAAATATATTTGTGTTGTGTAAACAATGGGCAAAATACCGAAATAATTTCTCTTTTGTCGTAGAGCATTCTTAGCGAGCAAACATATGGCTTAGGTGTTAATGTGTGCCTGGTTGCCACAGTTCGGGCGTAAGTAATTTAATTTTTCTAACCGAGTGTTGTTCCTAGGTGAACATTCTATAAGAATTTTCCATAACCAGGAAGAGCAGATTATTTTGTTTCTCTGTAAATACATTGTATGCCTTTGCCTTCTGATCTTTCGCCCGCTGTTTGTGGACTTTTATGTATAAGGAAGCTTTATAGAACCTTTTCCTTTTCAATGTTCACTCTAGAAGTGTTTTCTAATATAAATGATTCGAAGTTTCACAAGTGACGATGCACATATGGTGAATAAATTTATATCCCTCTATACGTTTATATATAATATTTCATGAATCCTTTTATTCTAAATGGCTATTTTAAATATAATGAAGAGCATTCTGCTAAAAAATATAATTACTTTCGAATCGGTGGATCTTTAAAATTTTCCCAGCACGGATAGACTAAAAATCAATAATGGTATTAACACAAACACCTGCATAACTGACATTTTCTTTTTTGCTTTGGCCGTCATAAAATGCACATTTCTACTCTATGCCGTTTACCAATAAGAGCATAAAATTAATTAAATTAGCTAATATCATATGCTCTAGAACGTACGATCCAATAACGTCCACTCGATAGAATGACATAAAATGTGACTGATAACCGTTTTCTCTATCTTTGATATAGAAATATATTTCATAGTGCATACTGTAAGTCTTAGGAACTCGTAGATATGTTTTTAAATCACGATAGGAAAGATTGCAGGTATCAAGTCCAATTACAATTTCTTATCACAGGCATTAAGCATTCGTATAGCGTTAAGGTTTTGACTTATTGATATATATTACAAACAACACTACAATCTACGTAATGTTTGCAATTATGTCCACAGAAATAAAGGCCAATACAAACGAAGTTCTTTTCTCAAAGCCCGCCTGGAACACTTGCGGTCCCACCAATTCTGCAATAGTTGTGATACAAAAGAAACCTTGTTGTAATACGTATCAGAGTCATACTGTAATAGCTTCTTTGTGTGGAACACAAAACAATTTGATCAGATGTTTGCCAAACATATCATCTTACATTAGGAATATTTGTTTTATAGCTGGATTTTGAGAAGATGCAACACGTGTGTCGCATCTTTAGCTTGTTACATTGGAACTAGTTTTTTCCCCGGCTTCTGTTTTGGTCACAATGACGACATTTTGTAGGGTATTGTTTTTCTATAATCGTGTGGATTTAAAGGCGGCATACTGCCAGAATCGTGGAGGCGCAATGGCCCAGTGGTTAGGGCAGCGGACTCGCGGTCATAGGAACAAGGTTTCGATTCCCAGACCGGGGGTTGTGAGTGTTTATTGAGCGAAAACATCTAAAGCTCCACGAGGCTGCGGCAGGGGGTGGTGGCGAACCCTGCTGTACTATTTCACCACAACTTTCTCTCACTCTTACTTCCTGTTTCTGTTGTGCCTGTAATTCACGCTGTGTCACGGTGAATATCCTCGAGAACTACGTTAAGGGTACACGTGTCTGTGGAGTGCTCAGCCACTTGCACGTTAATTTCACGAGCAGGCTGTTCCGTTGATCGGAGCAACTGGAACCCTCGACGTCGTAAGCGACGGAGTGCCAACAACAACAACAACAACTCCCAGAATCATTGGCACGCTGGGAAAATGCTTAACGGCATTTCGTCCGTCTTTATGTTATGATTTCATATTCTACCAAGTTCTGCTATTCCATTCTTCAATTCTGGATCGATAAAATAAATGCCTGTTGAGCACTGGGGTCATGCAATCGACTTAGCTCCTCCCCGAGTTTGCTGTCCATGTGCAAAAATATCAAATCAATGTTTGTGTGGAGCAGGTCTAATCACTGTGGTGGTATTTATTTTGTATCTTGAAGTTTATGCATATGTGACACTTCTTATTATTGGAAAGTATTTCGTCATGCTATTCGATAACCAATGCTACTCGTATATATAGCAGCAAGCTTTCGAAATGTAGTTCAAGTTCTGATTATATGTGTGGATGAAGTTTTATATAAAGCTGTTATAGAAACTTCTTAATAATAAAGTTGTGTATAGAAATACGGATTATTTAAACCAAGTTACGTGAAAGCAGTTACATAGTTATATGTTCCTGATTCAATGAAGAATGATAACGTATTTCAGGCAAAGATTTATTGAAGTAAACTAGCGGCAGAATTTCGCACGTTTTCTAACAGTTTCAATAATTTTAGCACAAAAGGAAATTCACCATGTTTATTTCAAAACCTTGCAAAATATATTTTCAATTCAGCACCCGGCGATTATATAGAAATGAAAAGAGAAACAAATAAGAATAATACAACACTTTACACTTTGACCCTAAATCTGAATTCTCAAATATGCCATGTATATGTTGGCTATTATCGGTGATAATGGCGAATCCATAGCTAAACTCTCATCATGTCGATATATATCGGTGTCCATTCTGAAATAGGTAGTTTCTACACAGAAGGTCAACATCTCCATCAAGTTTCCTCTTGTTATACTAGTGCGCTCACCAGTTTTTCTTGAATCATTGATAGTGCTTCATCAGTTGGAACTTTGGTAAACAGACTTATCACATTCAGACTCACCATCTGGTTGAATCCAATGGGTGTATCCTCGATCAATTCTGTGAAGTGGATAGAATTCTTCACGTACAATCAGCTAGCATTCCTGGACGTATTAAATTATATAATAATAATAACATTGAAATATATCTTAGGAATGAGAACCCATGTTCTAAATTTCCCCAGGATACCTGAAGAAGGCTGGAGAGTATATCAGCCGAAACGTTGTGTTAACAACAAACAAGATGAGGACAAATATCCGTCAAATGTAAACAATATAAATAATGTACACAATTACCCATTTCTCAAATATAGAACTTAAGATGTTTCTTGCTATTATAAAAGTGTCAAGTCCCTTTGTTTTGGCATTCTCTGATCACATCATATATGTTTCGGAAACAGAACACATCATTCTCTCCGTAAACACTCTTGGCCCTGGGGTGAGAGATGATCTATAAATCAAAATGTTTACAATCCATTCCCCGTTATGCTATTGATTGACAGAGAAAATAGAAAGAGATAGAGAGTGAGGTACAAAGAGAGAAAGAGAGAGAGAGAGAGAGAGAGAGAGAGAGAGAGAGAGAGAGAGAGAGAGAGAACGTGTATGTTTGTGTAAGAGAGTGAGTGAGGTACAGAGAGAGAGAGAGAGAGAGAGAGGGAGAGAGAGAGAGAGAGCGAGAGAGAGAGAGCGAGAGAGAGAGAGAGAGCGAGAGAGAGAGAGAGCGAGAAGAGCTATCTAGGTGTTCAATTGTGCTGTATTTTAAAAAGAATATGGTCACCAATGAAGTTTTAGGCGGCATATGCACTGGCAGTTTCCTCGCGTGTAATATAAGAAACAACTTTTCAATTACATTTTTTACTAGAAGCAAAACATATCTTAGTTCTTTTGAATTAAGGCTGTTCTATGCAAGAATTCCTTGGTGATAGCTTGGAAATATAAAACAGTAATAATTCGAAATCGAATATCAACGTTTCTAAGTTTCTTCATTCCTTTACTCCGATGTTGTGAATCTGTCCTACACAGAAGCTAGTGCTACGAGTTAGGTTAGCCAGATCAGCGATATATTTAAACGTAAATGACAAGAAACGTCAACGTCATGAAAAATATTACCGTATGATGTACAGGATATGTCGTTGCTGTGTTACAGAGCATAATACTTTCAAACACCCAAAAAGATAATCGTAAGAAAGCTATGAATAACACATAATTTTTCAATCCAACATACATACATACAAAAACACACACTATAACACACATGCACACACAAATACATGTGTACACGAACACATATATGTACGTATACACACAGTTATGTATGTATGTGTGTATGTATGTATACATGTATGCATTTATACATATATACATATATGTAAACTAACACGCATACAGACACGCATATGTCCATGCACTGTGGCCGAATGGTTTAGATGTTAGCTTTGCAAACACAAGATTCCGGGATCAAGTATCTGCGACAAATCAACGATAAATTTCATTTTCTATACTTTGCTTCCAGTCAAGCGCCGCATGAAAAATTGAGTAGAAAGAAACGGCACAGGAATCCATAGAACGGTCTCTCTGCATCAGAATTACATTAAGAGTGCACGCGGCAATATAATTCTTAGGCAAATACGCATTAATTGAATGAATAGATAATGTACTTGATTGCACTTCAGAATCAAATTCGATAAAATGTATATTAAAATATTTAAATATGGGTATTCTTATATATACTTCTATTTGTTGTTTGCATAATGGCGTATATATCAATATCTACACATACATGCATATATATAAACACAAACGGATTGTCACGTTTTACACTACACACACATGCACCCACACATATCCACACACATATGAGCATACATACAAGTATATATATTGTTGTCTATGTAAGTATGGAGTTGGACATGTGTGCCTGTGTATATGTGTAAAAATTTGTCGATACTTACAATGCAATTTGCAATATAAAAGTGAAAGATATCGTAAAGAGCTTATTCCCATCACCGAACTTTCTCCCTACGCTCAATATTTTACACATTATGCTCAACCGTCCATATATGTTAAACACGAGGAAATACGGAGAGTTTACAGTTAAATGCACTTTTATTTCAATATTCAAAGCTCCATGTCGTCTCTATGGTTACATGCTATAAAATATAATCTCTGGCGAATTTCCGATATTGTTTCTCTTCTAGGCTATAAAATGTAATCAATGTTACATACTTGTGTTTCCGTTGCTCACTAAGACTATTCGGCAAATCCTATTTAGGTGACACATATGCACTTTTCGTTTCAGACAAACAACACAGCATTTGTTGTAAAGAAATCAGCTGTAAATACTAGAGCTTGAGAGGTATGAAGAAATATTATAACTGATGTACTTATTCAGACTGACACACAAAGAGAGAAAAAGAATGAAGGCGAGATTGATTTTCCTTCCACTCGTAATTATAGGACATATCTGTTACACACTCACACACACACACACACACACACACACACACACACACATACACATACACACACACACACACACACACACACACACTCAGAACTGCTTTCAATTTCACATCCAAAAGTATGATTCACACAAATCTAACTCTCTGATGGAGATAGTTGCTCATGTAAAGATAATATTATGTAATCTTGGAACAGTCGTTAAGTCACAGGTGAATGTTGAATTAAGATCCATTCATGAAACGCATGCGCAACGACGTTACCACTTTCAGGAGTTACTAGAATATCAAAATAGCGGACAAGTACACAAAGCTTTTGAAAGAATAGAACCAAACTATGTCATTGCGTGAAAATTATTAGGAAAATTTCATATTTTATATTTCAGCAGCGATAGGAGATTCTAACTATAGTTAGAGGTAAGGAGCTTGTTACTAAAAAAACAAAACAAAGTACCATTGCTTTGTCTATCCCTACCTGTCTTTGTGACCCATAATTCATGCGTTGTTTATATATCCATTCTTTCACGTCTCCATTCAATATTTCTTCGTTTTCTTTTTTTCTTTCTTGACATATTCATGCCTTTCTATTCTTCTTCTCTCTTCGGAAGCAAAGTTCTTACCGCACAAGCTTAGCATCTATGTTATACTTATTCCGTAGACTTTTTTCCCCACCAGAAAATTTTCTAGACCCAAACATGCATATCTAACTGCCGTAAATTATTTAAGTTAGTTATTCAAGTCTGTCAGTTTAGTTTGCAGTCGTAGGACTGCTGCCATGCAAGGGCACCCCATTAATTAATTTTTTAAAGGATTTGTTGTAGTTTTATGGTTGAAAGTTGTGTCGATGATTCAATGTGTAATAGCGAAACGTCCCTGAATGTAACCTTGAATGATTGGCTGGTCCGTATCACCTTTAGAATTTTAATCAATATATTCTTCGTAATGTTTCAGTAGAAGTCCTTTTTATATTTGTGATTTCTTTGAGTAAGCAGTTGAACAATTGAGGACTTCTAAATATCAGAGAGGTGCAACAGAGTGATTTTGCTCATGATTTCGAAGGTGTTATATTTGGAAGTTGAGAGTATCCACTAGTCTCCGAGACACTAAACTTTACATGGGATTTTCCATTTTTCTCTTACTCATTTTTTTACAGAAATGAAAGTAGTGTAGTTGGAAATTTAACA
This sequence comes from Octopus bimaculoides, assembly GCF_046866305.1. Lineage (NCBI taxonomy): Eukaryota > Metazoa > Mollusca > Cephalopoda > Octopoda > Octopodidae > Octopus > Octopus bimaculoides. Next base: position 41,906,668 of record NC_142930.1, on the reverse strand, counting down.
TCTTTGATTATGTAAAAATCAAGAAGCAGCATCATTTCTAAAATTAAACCAACTCAATGCAATCAACAAATCAGTATTATTCACAATTTATAATGTCAGGCATAATAATGCATTATGTTCTAAAGAAAACGCGTGTACTTGTTCCAGAACGAATATTTAGATCATATCTAACAAATAACTTTGATGTTCTTTCTCGTGATTATATCATTATAAAGAGAAGTTAAACTTCTCGAAATTTCATCTCATTCTTTATAAATGTATAATAGTAATAAATAATAGTAAGTGCATAATATTATTGTATAAAACGAATACTGCATACACATTTAGACTTGTAGACAACCAGGCACGCAAAGTAGACTCATAGCCATTAGCTATCATACGCACAAAAAACAAGCATACACGCAGAAAAGCTCGCTTATAGATAAATAGGTAATAAGAATATAAATAAAACGATTACGATTATGGAATAATTGACATATAAAGGCAGGCAAGAAAACATATGTCAAGAAAGAAAACATGTGGTGGGAAATGCATCGAAACAACAATAGATGAAGGTATAAGTGTGTGATCTTCCTTCGCAAGTAAGTATGACTTAAAAGTTGTACCGTGCTTTTTCAAAATGTTGAGAGATTGCGTGCACAAATTCTCACTAGTTTAAACACTAAAGATATAAGACCTAGATGATGATAGGTCTGCATCAGCACTAAGCGCTTCATATTTTCAGCTGAGTAGCCTTGAGTAATGTGAACTTATGAGCCAAAATGTGCATGATTTGAGCCTACGGTGTTATCACGGTTAATATCGCTTCCTAGACATTAGGCCATGCATCTCTACGGAAGAAACAGTACAACCAAAATTAATCCGACAATGAAAGAAAGTGGAGAGGTTCGAACGTACGACTCATATTTTATGCTTTAACAACAGAGGACGAATCGGGTTAACTATATGAGAAAATAACAAACAAACTGAAACGGTGATAAATTTTCGAAAACTACTTACATCGCAGGTCTAGTGCACACAATACACACATACATATATCTGCATACATGTACACACACGCGCACACAAATGTGTATATATATATGTTTAGCAAAACAAACAGGACTATAGCATTCATAACAGGCGTGTATATATATGTATATATAATGTTCATCTGGCAGGAGTTTCAAAGCGATAGAATGACAGAGTTTCGTGTATTTAAAGTACAAACTCCTATGTTAGCAGATAGTTTTGATACAAACTTACACTCGAACCTTCAACATTGACACACAAATATACACTAATACACACCCACATATACACATACACACAAACACACACACACATACACACACACACACACACACACACAAACACACACACGTATACATTACACGCATAAACAGTTGTAGTGAATAACAGTTTATCAATGTGGAATTCTTTCATTCAGATGAGATCATTTCACAATCTTCTACTAAAATTAAGATGCGAGACCTGTGTTTTACTGTTTTTGAAGCACTTCCAATTCTGAGTTATTGGATTTTCACACAGATTCATGGCACCTATTTAAGTCTTCGTCATATTCACAACTGGATCAATGGCGTCCACTTGTCTACGTGATCTACAACGACAAATTCATCCTCTCATTTCACTTGTTTATATAATTAACATCAAAATCTTCTCTAACAAAATTTCTGCCATTTGTACATAGCAGTTATGCACACAATTCGTTGTAATTGCGTCGTTCGAATTTAGCCTTAATTAAACTACTGAATTTAAACATGTACAAATGCCATGCACCTTAATAAAAGGCATTACAGCTTTGATATTCCTCACAGAGAATGTTTATAGTTTCTTTATTTTCAGTTTTCGTTTGTAGTCGCCCATTTTCGTTATCCATTTGGTGTCGATTAATGGAATTGTTGACTTTAAATTTATTACAGTATTTGTTGTAAATGCATGCTTCTACTCATTTATTGCTGTTTCTTCTTCAACACACACTCTGAAGAAACAAACATGAACACACACACACACACACACACACACACACACACACACACACACACACACACACACACACACACACACACACACACACACACACACACACGCACACACACACGCACACACACACACACACACAAACACATGCATACATCCCTGTACTTACAGGCACGCAACTCATTGCGGCTACGCAGATTGAAACACGACCATAAATCGAAACCGTTTTTCTTTCTACCTTGTTTATGATATATTCTTTGTTAAACATTTAAGGATTAAATATGTATGCTATATGTTGAGATGAGAAGTTTGTGCAGAAGATACATAGCTTACCCCCATTCCAAACCAACAGTACACTGCAATGCATGTGTGATTAAATTATAAACCCATTTCTTTGCTTTCAGTGATATTTAAATTGTCAGTCTTTCGCTGTTTCATTCATACGGCAGTATTCTCTCTTTGCTTCAGATATCAAATCCTGTCAGCAATGGAAAAAGCAACAACAAAGCAAGCAAAATCATTTATAATTCCCATGCCTTGACATATATTATACTAGTTTTCTACTGCAATTTTTCATAACTATCTTTCCAGGTAGAATCAAAAACATGCAGTCAAATATTGAATTTTAAACGGCAGGCTGTTGTATATACATAGAAACCTTATCCTCTATAGAATCTATCTCACTACACAACGACTATTGCCAATGCCATGACAGTGCATGGCAGTGAAAGTTTGTGTCCTGGAATACATAATATGAAATACTGTCTCCAGAATATACAATGAGGTTGATTATATTATATTTAATATAGCCACAAATTCTGCTCTATCAACTGGACCAAGGCTGATTTCCGAATATTCGGCATAAGCCGCTCCTTCTTTCAACATTTATATTAATTAAGGCGGCGAGCTGACAGAATCGTTAGCAAAATGGGCTAAATGCTTAGTGGTATTTCGTCTGCCGTTACGTTCGCAGTTGAAATTCCGCCGCGTTCGACTTTGCCTTTCAACCTTTCGGGGTCGATTAAATACGTACCAGTTACGCACTGGTGTCGATGTAATCGACTTAACCCCTTTGCCTGTCCTTGTTTGTCTCGTCTACGTTTAGCACCCTGTGTGCAATAAAGAAATAAATATTTATATTAATTCCTTTCACACTTCTTCGATTTCTAACTCCAAATTCCACCGCGGTCGACTTTGCCTCACATCTTCCAGGATAGATAAAATAAATACCAGTCGAGCACTGGCATCGATGTAATCGACTCACCCACCTCCCTAGAATTTGTTGGCATTGTATCAACATTTGAAATCAATATTTATATTCGTTGAGGCATTTCTGTTCAAAAAGAAAGGGGTAAGAATTGGCGGTGTTTTATTTAATGTAATAATTCGAAAATCAAATAAAACTCGAGAGTCCTGGCTATCTGTAACACTGAATTCTTACTTCTCCCCCAATGACCTTCCCAAGAAGACTGATGGTTTGACTAATATGCAGGAACAATTTAAGAGAAAAGTTTTTTTAAATATTTTATGATATGATTCATCTGACTTAAAGGCGTACATTTAGTTTCATGAATAGTTCGGTATGTGTTAACGGAGTTAAAGAAAGGTGGAAAGATGTAAGATGTCTAAGAAATTTTCACTAACGAACATAGCTGCAATGGGAAACCGTTGACTTGTATTGATTTAGAAAACAGCATATAAAATTCATCTGATACTGCCGGGTGTTTTTGACCAGCAGTGGAATCAGTAGTTCGTAATTTCTATAGAAGCTTCCTTTATTAGAAGTTAATTTTCCCCCAAAATCTTTTAATTCCAATATTTCTCTGAAATACATTTAACAATATAAGTTTACTTAATGATGTATTGTTACACTTATTCAGTTACACTCGGACACATCCTTTCTCTCTCATTTCGCGCCTCTCGTTCTCTCTCTCTCTCTCTATCTCTCTCTCTCTCTGTATACACATACACATAGTGTAATCAAGACAATAATTTTGACTGGAATACAAGCAATATTTCAAACCATTAGCATTTAAATAGCTCATATCTGGCCAAATTGTTCAATCATTTTTATATTCAAAATGACAAGATCTGATGTCTCATACGTTTCCTACAATGTCATTCTAAAAATAAACAATCAAATCATGGAAATGTTGAAATTACAAGATGATGCATGATTAATTGAAAGCAATATGAATAAATAACCAATACATCTGACAGAACAACTTGAATACTAAAGGGTTAAATTTAACTGTCGAATCAATTTTATGTGGCCAAAACTAATTTTTCTCCTCCCAGCTCGTCAAAATCAGTCATCGTTGTCCTATCTGTTTACTTGTTACTCATGCGGTAAGTAACCGTGTATTTTTAACACACACACACACACACACACACACACACACACACACACACACACACACACGTGTATTTTTGATATACATTTTACTTATATTTCGTGAAGTTTTACTATGTTTACATTCGTGGTAACGAATGCTTTTCAGTTTAACCCAGGTTATTGTGTATTTTTATTGATGTAGGGCAACAATATTTAATGTGTCCTTCATTTTAAAAATGTTAGAGCATAGTGTGATGGGGAGATTTGGCTGTTATTTTTAGCAAATTGAACAACCACACAGAGATTACCTCAATGGCTCATTTGCTGATGTGTATAAGTAAACAAAAACCAAGGGAAATGGTTCTTTATCTGCTTCTAGGATTATCATTCCAGTTCTATGACCAACTGGACTGGTTACACATTCAACTGGTACTTATTTTATCAACCCTCGAATGACAAAAGTGAAAGTCAACATAGGTGGAATTTGAAGTCAGAATGTAAAGCATTTTTCCCAGGTGGGGTGGAGCGGTGGACATTAGATTGATGATAAGAAGAGAAAAGGCAAGTGGGATGGGAACATTTCAGAGGAGGTGAGGTGAGCTCAGTTAGCTTGCAAGGAACAGAAGCCATATAGTAAGAGTAGACAAGGCCGAGAGAGGTAAGGTGGCCAAAGCATTAGGAGTAAAATTTGGTAAATCGAAACTCTGTGGAACCCTGCCAAATGAAGTACAACTAATTTAAAGTACTATCATAGTCTCACACCAAATATGTAATCAATAATCCGAATAAAGAAAACTATGACCCACAGCTCCCTGTCAGCAGAATTATTCATCTGATATTTAGTAGGTTGCAAAAGTATATAAGAATGCTATAGGGAAATTAACTAAGTGTACAGATTTATGTGTGATTTTTGAAGTTATTTGTGTCAGTAAATCTTGGACTTACTTTTATCAGTAATTCCGGAAACTACAACAACATCGCAAAAACGTTGCAAAAGTAAATAAGAAATTTGTAGGCAATTTTAACGAAGTGCACGGATTAAAATGAAATTTGTGAAGTTACTTCTGTCATTAAATTATGAAATTACTTTCATCAGTAATTGTGAACTTCTTTCTGTGTGCAATTTGTCGTTATTTAAATAGCAATCGAACTGAAAGTGAAAACAATAGACGGTGATTATATATATATATATATGGGAGAATATACAAATAATAACAACAGACGAGGACAGGTGGTGTAAATAACAAAAGTATATATATATATATATATATATATATATATATATATATATATATATATATGTATATGTATATATATGTGTGTAGAGAGAGAGAGAGAGAGAGAGAGAGAGAGAGAGAGAGAGAGAGAGAGAGAGAGAGAGAGATAGAGAGAGAAAGAGCTAGCTAGACAGACAAATAAGATAGATATAGATATATATATTGAGATAGATAGATTGATTGATTTGTGTGTTAGTGCAATGCCGTTTACTGTCTTAAAACCGAAAGTTTTAAGTGGAGCCCTTAAGTTGTTTCTTTTACATTCAATTTTGTATCAGAAATCCTTTGAAGAAACACAAAATATATAGTTCCTAAAAATTTAGTTAATTTATTTACATGTAGTTGTTACGTCACTGACACTAGAAAACCGGAAGTAAATATTTTTAAAGACCTGAATGTAATATAAAAGAAATATTTTTTAGTTTTTAATAAAAAATCAAATGAAGAGCCTAACATGTTTTCGAGGTCAAATTATTTATGCATTACAAGTATGGAAACAATTGGCTAAGCTGTTTTCACGTGAAAGGCGAATACATAAAAATCTCTATTTTATATTTCATATATATATATATATATATATATATATTTATATATATATATATATATATATATATAAAATACAGGGTTACATATTATTAATACATCTTTTAGTAATTCACAATTAATCATCACGTTTTATTGAACTCTTTTTGAGCATAGGTACTTGTGTATGAATATAAATATTAATATCTTAATCATACAATTACATATTTATTTCATTTTTACGCATATAATTACTACATAGATTTATATATATATATATATATATTATCTTTTGGATAGATATTTTGACTATTAATAATTTCTTTTTGTTACTAATCTCAATAATAAACTAGAAATACATTTAGCCCAAAATTAATATGATAATTACATACATGGTAAATTACTATTTATTATATATGTCTAAACCTTCTAAATATCATCTAGTGTATATCAATGTATATTTACTTTCCCACTAAATATACACCCTTGTCCCCTCCCCTACCAAACGTATCCATATAACAATGCTCAGTGTCCTGTAATGTTCTGTATACCTAACATCTAATAATATATTAGTATATCTTTTCTTCTATCTCAGAATATATTCTGCTTTATAAAATAATTTAAATATTACAATTATAATCTTTAAAGTCTGAATCGAAACAGCTGCTACAGATCATTTTTTTGCAGTTGATAAATATACTTATTAATTGATGTATCTCCATTTCCTTATTTTTCTTGAATAAGTATAAACCTCAGTTAATCTAATTACCTATTATTCCAGAGCATTATAATTAATTTTCACAACAATACTAGGTAATGTACGAGTAATTCAGTGGATATTGCTATCCCTGAATGAGGCTCATCCATCCTCCAATTGAACTATGTATAAATGCATATATATATATATATATATATATATATATATATATATATATGTGTGTGTGTATATATATGTATGTACGTATAAATGTGTAATGGAGTCAGCGTGTTTTGGGGGTTACTGTAACTCCTCCTACGGTCGTAATATTTCGAAAACTTGATAATGCTTAGCAGGCATCGATTTTTGTGAGCTCAATCGGGCGTATGAATGGAAATTCCCATAACGATGTTATTTTCCTTGTAGCTTTTGTATTGTTTTGTCCGATTTTGATGAAAATCGATGAGTGAGCGAGGTTCATAGTATTGAGTTGATGTCAGTATATGGTGTTGACAAAAAACCGATAATTGCACATGAGAAGTGGTTTTATGAAGCAATAGGCCTTTTGCGTTCAAATACCCATGGAGATTTTATTTTTGGCCGTAACATTTATATTTTTCATCCGATTCCAATGAAATTAGTTATTTAGGTAAATTTTGTGGTAGGGAAGGCGGTAAATGTTTTTATTTTATTCCAGAGGAATCGGAAGAGCACAGGCGTGTATCAGCATTTTTTCAGAGACTATATTATCGAGTCTTAAGATATGTTACACGTGATTACAGTTCATTCCCATAAGTTGAATGCGGCATGTAGAGTTGACAAAAAATCGATAATTGCGCGTGAGCAGGGGAATATTATAAAACTAATTGACATTTCGTGTGCAATTGAACTACTCTCCAATCAACACGGAAATTATAGGGTACCTCTCCTAAATTACCTCGAACATGACGCCATCCGTAAGATTCAGAAAGAAATTTCATCAAGCAACTGCATAGGCTTATCTTTAGCTCAGAAAACCCCAGCAACGCCGGGTACAACAGGTAGTATACATATATATATATATGTATATATATATATATATATATATATATATATATATATATATATATATATATATATATATATATATATATATATATATATATATATATATATATTTCTTTTCAAACATCTGCTTCCACGATTTGGAATTGCTAAACATTCTTTAGAAATGTTGCACAGTTCGATATAGCTAACAATTTTCAGTTTCTGATGTTTCCGAACAGAACTGAAGAGTTATATCTCTTTTAAATTTTAATAGATTTATCATAAACTCATACACGCACGCATATTTATGTAACATATAACATTTTTAAAGTATTCTTCTATCCTACAGGCTTATTAAACCAGAGCTTATCCGGCATCGATTGTATTTGATCGACTGAGTGGTCACGATTACCATCATAACTATACACCGGTTTTACCTTGCTACTCCTATTTCATAGTTATAACAAAGTAACGAGAATAGAAAGTCTTGTATTCATATGCACAAGGTGTGTACCAGTGTGTGTGTGAGAGAGTAGGTGTACGGGTATGTATGTACACACACTCACACTCACATACAGAAACATACATACATATGTTCTGCACAAACCCAATAAACCTGGCCCATCCAAATTCCTGCCAGGGGCTGCCCAACAGGGCACAAATCAAGACACTTTGACCCCATCCTTTGTCCATTAGTCTTCTCTTTCTTCCCATATTCACGGCACCAACAACACTTTATTTACCTTTCTAGCTCCTCTTCCTTCCCTTCAGGGCCCTTCCTGCCTCCGCTTTACCATGAGCATCCAATCCTTCTGTACCGTCACCCCCAGAATGACCGCCTCCCTGACTCCTTGCTTTCCAGTACTCTCTCCACCGTCACTCTATCCTGAAACAAAGAACATCTACTCCTCCTCTCCTTTCTGAAAAGGATCTCGTACTTAACTGTTTCACATTTGCGGGCATGTCTACCAGCATAGATCTGGGGTCACCATGGGAACGAGAATGGACCACATTTCGGTTATGTTGAGGCCAATATATTCTCTCAGCTCTCCCGACTAATCCCAGAGCTATACGGTCGTTACATATATGACTGTATTGCGGCAACATCCCTCTCAGTAATTTCATCGCTGTCATTTCCGACACCTCTATCAACTTTCTGGAAACCTCTTTTCAACTACATTACATCCGAAACACTTTCTCTTGTATATCTTATGATCTCACATATTGTCTCAAATATACCCTTTGCGACGACTCTTTATATGTTGGACAGACTGGCCACCATCTAGCTGATAGACTTACAGATTCCTCACCTATATGGACACACACACACACACACCATACTAACATATGCATACGCAAACATGAAAACATACAGATACACATGCACACCCCGTCCAGATGTACTATCACACACTCATATGCACACGCACAAACACACACGTACACACACAGTGACACACATGCACTCTCAAACATCACTTGATCTATCAACCCTATGTTTGTCCATTACCAAATCTCATTACTGCTACTAACCTACTCCCTTACTTCCCTCATACACTTCTCACTCTCATAAACACAACCACACGCACACATATGCTGTCATCCCAGACAACTCTGTCTAATTTACAAACACATACTCGCCACAAGTACATGTATACACATTTCAAATACATGCACTCATATACACGCCACACACACGCACATACTCTCTCTCTCTCGTTCATTTACACATACTCAGAGACATAACGGCCATGTTTACACTTGCATTTCTTCAAAATCCACGTTCTTTTTCTCTCTCCAACTTTCAATTAGTTATATTTCGGCCACGTAACGACACACGTGCAGTGATTGGACTATCTACTTCTTCGTGCTCTTTCTACTCTTTGGACCTCTTCCTTTTTCCAACGAATCGTCGCTCCTATTTTTTTCCATGAACATTTCAACTGTGCGTCGAATGTAATACATTAACTGTGCGTCTATTAACTTGTTTTGTTCTTCATATTTTCAACTGCAATTTGCATATGCATATATATATATATATATATATATATATATATATATATATATATATATATATATATATATATATATATATACATACACACATACATACAGAGAGAGAGAGAGAGAGAGAGAGAGAGAGAGAGAGACAAACAGACAAACTCACACACACAAACATCCACAAATCCACACACACACACACACACACACTCACACACACACACACACACACACACACACACACATATATATATTATACACATGGATACAACCGCAAACTCACATATACATATGTGTATGTATGTATTGAGGAATGTATGAATGTTGCAGCTTTTATTTTCGTATGCATATTTGCATACAGTACTTTCGGATTCATTTCCTTCATTCATCGCCAACCATTCCTATTTTTGGCATAATACTTTTTAATTGCAGATACTCTCAAGTATCTCCTAACACTCATTCCATAATTTGTCCTTAATTACTTGTAAGTGAAACAAGATTCATTGTCCTTTGAATGAAGAACTGATTAAAATTTGAACGTCAATGCACATGATTGACGATGGTCAAGACACACACACCTGCGCGCACACACACACTCATATACACACACATTAGATCACTTAATTTAACTTGCTGAATTTGTGGTCATAGTAGTAGTAGTAGTAGTAGTAGTAGTAGTAGTAGTAGTAGTAGTAGTAGTAGTACCAGCAGCAGCAGCCACAGCTGAAGCAGAAGCAGCAGCAGAATAATAATAATAATAATGATGATGATGATGATGATGATGATGATGATGATGATGATGATGATAATGATGATGATGATGATGATGATGATGATGATGATGATAATAATAATAATAATAATAATAATAATAATAATAATAAGAAGAAGAAGAAGAAGAAGAAGAAGAAGAAGAAGAAGAAGAAGGAGAAGAAAAAGAAGAAGAAAAAGAAGAAGAAAAAAGAAGAAATATCTTAGTGAATTAAGCAGGGCATGCCATTGATACTATTATCCCTTTCTTTTTATTTATGAATCGATCAGCTATATTTTCAATATTTTATTTAATGCTTTACTGCAAATCCCAAATCTCATCACACGTCAAAACACGCTTTATTTGCTGATTTCTATATGCTATCAGAATTTCCTATCTAGTTCCAAAGGACCGTGGATAGCTGTCACTTTTATTTCGTAACTTATGATAAAATATCTTATGTATTTTAAGCTAGTATTAATATATTGCACTAGGAAAATTTATATAGTTCTATTTTTTTGGGGTGGGGAGGCTGACACTATTCAGACATGTTAAAGAGGTATATGCATCTAAATTTCCAACATCGCATATCCTATGTAGCAGTGTCGCAAATTTTATCAACCTGCAATCTGAAGTATTAAATATTAACATTTACTTACACGAAAACATTTCTACGTATAATATTCCATTACAGATTCTTCAAAATGAAATAAGTTTAATCTGTTTGGTAATGCATTACCCCATCACCTGAGAGGTTTGCGAGAGGCTGATTGATAGAATTTTCGAAGGCATAGAGCGAAGCATTCATCAGAATGTCGTGTAACACTGGGGAATTTACTTACTCTGTGTGTGTGTGTGTGTATATATATATATATAAGGGGAGAGAGGGAGAGAGAGAGAGAGAGAGAGAGAGAGAGAGAGAGAGAGAGAGAGAGAGAGAGCGAGAGAGAGAGAGAGAGAGAGAGAGAAAGAAAGATAGATAGGTATTGCGATGATTTACAGGATCTATAAATGGCATATATAAACAACTCCGTTCTTTACTGGTTGCCAAAAGATTTTGCGTCGAGGAGTCGAAGCTATGATTGTATTATGTGGTATGTTATGAATATACTTTGAACTTTAATATGAATGTCTAAATCATTTTATGATGTACTTTATAATATATCTGTCTTAATAATACACGTCAAACTTTGGCACAAAGGAAGCCATTTCGGGGGAAGGCATGAGTTGATTACATCGACTCTATTGTTGAACTGGAACTTATTTTATCGACTCCGAAAGGATTAAAGGCAAAACCGAGCTCGGCGGAATTTGAACTTAGATCGGTGCGACGGGCGAAATACCACTATGCACTTCATCCAGCGTGTCAGCAATTCTGCCAGCTCGCCACCTAACTTACCACAAATAATATCAAAAGTGAGACCTTGTCATATACTCCAATTCGTAAAAGTGTATACAGCTTGTGTGTCGTTTATACGTTTTGCGTGAAGGGAGTTAATTCGCATTGTCCTTTCATTATATGCTAGCATCAACGAAAAGCAGAACAATCTTGTACACACGTGCTATTTTCAAAGGACTTTAACTAGTATATACGAGCGTGGAGCGTCGGAATGTTTCAACTAACTTATTTTCTTTTTAATTAAAGTAATTAATAAGTCTGCATTAGCGGATGTAAGATATACATGTAAAGGCGAATGATACTTTAGTAACTCATCTCATTCTTATAGAAATCGATGAAGGCTTTGAAAATTCAGTCCCGAGATTTTCAACATTTGCGAACATTTCAAGAAGCGGTAAACAACGCCCTCGAATATATACGAAGTGACATCAGAATACAGGGTTTCTTACTCATCACGATAGACCCACATATACCAACGCTTACAATTTCACAACATTCAGAATTTATAATCTTCAAGAAATTTCGACATACTTATTCCGTGATCCCATGTTATGATGTACTGAGGATCCCATTAGAAGGGCGAAACATCTCTATCGACTACTACTAGGACACTTTAAAAGAAAAACAATGGATTATGCGGAAATCTTATTTCATATGCTCACTCACTCAAGAGAAAACGACCTATCGTAATAATAATCAAAATGTATAAATCCTGTTCAGTTTCTCTCCCCTTAAAATTAATCTTCACACTTTCTTTTGGTTCTTATTAAATTATCTTTCTCCCCCCCCCCCCCACTCTCTCTCTCTCTCTCTCTTCATACAAAGGCAACTGTAGGCTCAAACACTAACATTTCCCAGCCAAAAATTTCCTACCTGAAACTTATTCAGTTATATACAAATATCTTACCCTCTTTATTTTAAAATATACACATGTTTTCAAATAAATGTTCATTTTTCATTTCACAATCATCTGCGTATTTTAAATATAAAATGCAGGAAGGAATTCATGGAGTTCTAGCTTTTATTTATATCGCCTAACTCTGTACTAGATACAGAGTAATTCTTATTTCAGTGTGCAATCAATAAAACACTGCGTGCATTATAGCACTACTACAATAGTTATCATTTAAACTTGGCAGCACAACACATTACTATATTGCTGCAAAAGTATACAATATTCTGATTTACATTATATAAATCTTCCTGCGCTAGTAGTATGCATCGATCGGTAATAAAAACAAATTATTAGTTCGAATGTTAAAATTTGCATAGGCAAAACTATGAAGACACTATTATAGATATAGGCGCGTACAACGTTAATGGGCTGTTCCTATTGCATCATATTATAGAAGATACCTTTTACCTCAATAGAAACCACATCATTCGTTCAAGCATTTCGGGGTTAAAGTTAAAATTTCGACTTTCATGAGCGCAATGAATGTCTTCAACACTATATACAACTAAAATCATGAAATCGTATAACAAACTAAAAATACACGCAAAGAAGAACAAGAATACATGAGCAAATTTTCAATCTACTCATCCAATCCGAGAGAAACTTTGAAACTACTATCAAAAATATCCTTGGTATATTTTCAAGAAAGTTGACAACTGATATATGCAAATATATTACTATAGACATATGACATAAATATGTCGTCTGCTGCTACTACTGCTACTACTACTACTACTACTACTACTACTACTACTACTACTACTACTACTACTACTACTGAACACGCAGGTGTCCCAATCTATACGCACATGTGTATACATGCCTATTGATATATATAGGAAATAATTGAGATTCATTTGAATTAGGTACTTAAGTTGAAGCACCAAGTCAGTCCGGTATTATCCGCACAGCTTGAAGTAAGGTAAATAAAATGAAAACAAGCAACAGAATATCAAGTAGTGATGCAGTACGACCGTTTCAAGCGACTGTATTTAATTGAACAATGCGATCATTACGTCAATTTAAATGTAGTGCTTTCATCAGCTGCACCAATAAATAAATAGAATTTTTATGAGCTGGACACACTAATATTATTATTCTCCAATACTTTAACAGAGCAAGATGGAAGAAATTCATGCTGTTGCTATTGTATCTAAGAATAGTCTTCCATCATCTTCCTCTGTTAAATTATTTGAGAAATATATTAATGTGCCCAACTGATTAAAATTCTGTTTATTTGTGCAGCTGATAATTGCACTGCATTTAAAATGATGTAAAGATCGCATTGCTCAATTAAATGGAATCGCTTGAAACGGTCGTACTGCAACACTACGTGCGCCCCGCTTTTTATCTAACCTGATTGCAGTTAAATGTCTTCTTGCTCAAGGTGCGATTTGAATTTCATACGTATGTATGTCTTGTGCGGCAAAATGTTCGTTTGCTGATAAATATAATTCCTTGTCCTGAGGGGAGAAATATGTCACGTGGAAGTGTCCATTATATATAACAGCTGCTTTTTCCATTGAAATATATTAGAAACTGTCAGAATTTATAGTTTAGATTCAATATACCGAATGCCAGCAAATACATATATTGCTCAAGGCACTGAAGTTTAAATCTAGCTATGTCCTGTTCCAAGAGTCAATGATTCAATTTTTATGATACATTGTCGTTGTATCATTTATTTTTCAGAAGAGAAATTTTATATTATATATATATATAATAATAATAAGATAAACAATGCCACAGTAATTTAGAGTGATCTTACTACAAGACAAATACTCTGCCTTAGTTCATATTATTTAAAAAAAAAAGCTTAATTTGACGTGCAATAAATATATTTCACACCAAAGTGCATCGACAAGGAATATGGAAATAGGCTTAGAATATTATGAATATATTTTTTCTATGATTATTATAGATGTACGATCGACCGGACTATTGACATATTTAAATAGCTTGAAAGTGATCAAATATACCAAAGATACACACTTACTCAGTCTTATTATCTTGTAAAGTCAATGGGATGAGATTAATATATGCGCTTGATCAAGATAACATGCAGAAAAATACAGTCCAAGATAGACTGAAATGAACTCAAACATGTGCTTAGATATGTATATACTAATATAAAGATATATACACAACTGCCTTAATTTGCGTTTTGATTTGATTCGTTTGTTTCTTGCATTAGCTACATTGTGGTGCCGTGATTTTATATAAAATACCAATAACTGAACAACCGGATATCTAACTCAGACCGAGATATCTCTGTCAAATATATATTTCTTTTCAATGTGGTACTTACAAATGATTTCAATCATATATTTCCATTAATTGAAATCCGATTTAAATATGCAAAACACATTAATTAAAACTTGAGAATGCATCAATGTGCATATATTACGATATATGTTTTTGTAGATCAGTGTCCGGCAATTCCTTGCAGAGAAATGTGTATAAATCATTTGATTATAAATAACTTGCCTACATAGATCGAATGATCGTGCTACACATGTATATTTAGTTTTCGATTGATCAAATTTCGTTAAAAACTGTGACAGTATACCTACGACCAATAAACTACCCCTCGTTTATGTCGGGCAATATATATACAGGTGCTGTTGCAGGTTGTACATGGGTGTGGGAGGTGTTATCGAATTCTGGAGGGCTAATATTGTTCCTAAAATTATGTAGGAAAACATTTGTAGGGAACTAGTGCAGAAACAATTTTGAAAGGTTCGATAGACTGGCAAAAAAGAATTCGGCGAATCGGTGTCAGAGGAATAGGTAGATACAATTTTGGTTATGAGAGATAAAAAAAAAGCACGACGGTGATTATGTGATGATGCTCAGGGCTCAATAATTCAGTGTAACACAAATCAATATAATATCTGTAGAAATGGCAGAAAGATACGACAATAATTGTGTTGCCTATCGTTTAGGGGAGTCAATGATGAAATGTTTTGCAGCCTAGAATCCTACAGGGTACAATTCTTTTCAGATATCTGAGAAATTGTACTTCTAGAAAGTTTATTTCGTTGAATTACTTAGAAAAGCTAACCGACAACGTATGATTTTTTTTAATTAACTGCAAGTAAGATGTTCGTTTCAGTCTTTTTCTGGACTGCAATCATGTTTTTCATATTTTGAGATAAATTACGCAACATTATTTTTCGTTGAAAATAAAGTGATTAGTTTAGCATCATCTTGGACAATCCCTTCAACATATTTTTTATGTAAATTTCCTAGTTCGAAGGCAGCATGCAGTAGTCCAATAATTATTATCCTTCAAGAAATGCATTCAGAACAAATGAGTTCTTTAGTTCGAAGAAATAGAGAAGATGGCCTAAACCTGAGAAACAATAGCTGTTGATTTGGGGATTTAGAAGTCTACAGGGGATTATATGCTACAAAAAGACAAGAGGAAGGAAAAAGTCACTTGGGAGGAGAACTCAGTAGCAAATGAAGATGACTGTGTCCTGTATAGTGGCAGCGGAAGTAAAGTAAACGGCATGGAAGGTGAAGGAGAAATGTGAAATAGATGTAAAGATTCGAACAGTTCAAAGAAAGCTGAAAGAAACTGGATGTAAGTATGGAACAACCAAGAGGAGAGTTCATTTAAATAATAAAAAAAACATATGAAGGCAAAGTTATGGTTAAATATTTCTGCTGAATTAACCAAAGTAAATTTTTCTAACAAGAACCGATTCAGTTCGTTGGACCTGATGGCTGGTGCTCTTGGACAGCGAAAATGGACACAGTGAAGATGAAGAAAAGGCGGAGATTGTGTAATGGTATGAGGCATGGTCTTTTCAAGTTGATATTTATAGTTAGAGAGGCAGAAAGGAAGGCAGCACAGTGTGAATTATACGGATCTGTTGCAAACGAAAGAAATGGGAGATAATGCTTCAGCAGTTAACAGGGAGATTGTAAAGTACTGAAGTTGAGTGGTCCTGCTTTACTCCAATATTGTGTTCCTATAAGGACGATATCTCAGGTCTCCGAAAAAATGGTGTCAACTCCTTATATTTAATAATTTGTTTGTTTCTTATTTTTACTTTCAATGCACCTCGTACCTTCCTTGCTACAAATAGTTTGGTTGTTGCTCTTTATCCTGAGGTCGAACTTATAATACATAGCAATTAATTCTAGCATATCCTATCCTGACTTTTCTGAAGCCAAAACCATACATTCAAATGACGTTTCCTCAAAAAACGCTAGTTATTATAAGGAAGAAATGGTTTGGCTGCCATCTTAGTAGATCTGGCAGGAAACGTTGAATTTTTCGTTGCCTCCTCTTTTGCATAATATTGAACCTGTTTATTAATGGTTTCCATCAACATTTCAGAAGCTATTTTATTTCTTTGATTCGAAATAAAGTTAGATACTCTTGCTTTGCAATGTGCTAGTAATGATTACGTTAATATCGCACTCAAATCCTATTATAATGAGCAAAACGCCTTTGAAAATTAAGCATGATTATAAACATGTTAAAGCAAGAAATTTAAAATATATCTTTGATGATGATTAGTGGCGTAGTCAATGAATTTTGCTTACATGTGATATACCATTATTCGTTATCCAGTATTGAATGCTGAATGACTATTATCATGATGTAAAGAATATCATAATTTTGTAATGCGATAATTTGATAATTATACTATTTTGATTGCCACGGGTTCAAGCTTTCTCGTTTATATTTGATGTTTCATCCTACAACGTTTTTGTCGTTAAGTTGCAAATACTTCTTCGTAAACAGCAAAACGACGTAACAAAAAATCTACTAATGATTAGTTTGTAAACTCCATGCAGTTGTGTTTTACGGTTAGAAAAGCCTCGGCGTTACCTTTTATTTATAAACAACCTAATATGTATTTGCCTGTAAGAGAACGAAAACCTAACTAATTCACATCCACCAAAGAAGGAGACGTTGAAGAGAAGTAGAAAGAGGTTCATTGTCTTAGAAATGAGTGTCATCCATACAGCGAAGACAAAAATATAAAGAGAACGACACCTGCAAGTAAGCAGAGCGCCTGTCGGATAAATTATGAAGTGAACAATGTCCACAAGAAGAAAGGCTTGATGTCAGTAAACAATACACACACACACACACGCACGCACACACACACGCACGCACGCACGCACACACACACATATAGGCAAATGTTGAATGATAAAATGAGGGCTCATTAACGAATTGGTGGATATATATATATATATATATATATATATATATATATATATATATATATATATATATATATATATATATATATATATAGTTGAAACTTACTTGCAAATGGACGCGTGCGTTCGATGATATAATAAAACAAATGATATATAAGCATATGCATGTATATATAGATGCATATTCGGGTACAGGTTATTAGAAAAATGAACGGGAGCATAAAAACAAAAACGGACTTTGTTTACAGACAACAAAACGAACACAGGAAAACAAACAAGCCACTTATGGAATTATTCTTTCATCAGCTGCCTCTATTCTAAACTAGGCGTTTTGAAGATAAGGCAGGACGCACCTTTCTCACTGCTTGTTGCTTGACCACACAACTTCAGGCCATACTCCTTCAGACACGCCACCTCAATAGAAAACTGTACGACTTGCTTGTGTAACAAAGGACATGCAGAATTTACTCATTCCCCACCATCCTACTTCTGCCTCGCTTAACACTCCCATCGTCTATACCATCTCAAGCGATTTACGTCTCACTCACGCCGAACGAGCTTTATTTAATTTCTCAAAAACACATACGGCACGCGCCGATCCAACTCAGGACATTTTCCTACAACAGAAGCATTGTTTCTCCAATTGAGGACGACTTTACTACACTCAGAAAGCGTTCCTCCAACTGAATATAAAACCTAGAATTGCACTCTTCAGTAGATATATTCATTAATAAGTGCCGTTTAGACCTCGGTACCTTCAATTTCGATAGAAAACCAAGAATTCCGAACCTTCCCACATCGGAACTGATTGCGCACCGGACGCTCCGCCAACGTAAGGACGTTGTTATCAAGCCAGCCGAGAAAGAGGGTGTGGTTGTTTGGTGAGCCGACCTTTACAGAAAAGAAGCCCGCCGCCAACTCAACGACCCCAGATACTACATGAAGATACCGAATGACCTTACCAACCATAACCAGAAGAATGTTTCGACCGCTGTACATCAGCTGATCTCTTCTGGTTCACTGCCACCAACCCCTTCGTCACCACACCCCAAAGTTCCATTATCTATTTCGTCCCTAAAATACATAAACAAGATAATCCCGGCCGCTTTATTCTCTCTGATTGCAATTGCTCCACAAAACTTTTATCTTTCTACCACGAGAAACTTTTATCCCCTATCGTCACTGCTCTATCTTCGCATATAAAACACACTAACCATGAACTATACCTCTTCAACGCATTCTCTTTTCCACTTGGTGAATCAAAGCTCCTTTTCACCATGGACATTAAATCTTTGTACACAGTCATCCTTCACAATGACGGTCTACTAGCATTTAAACAATTCTTAGACCGTCTTCTGTACCTTACCCAGCACTAATAAACTTCTTCGCGTAGCTGAGTGTGTCTGAACATTCACTTGTTTTCCCTTCACTGATGAATTCTATAAGTAGGACAGCGGTGTAGCTATGGGCACCAGTATGGGCCCCAATTACGCCAACCTCATTGTGGGTAATGTATAGTAGCTTTATGGTCGTTACACTGACGACTGCAATGGCGCCACAAGCTTTAACAGATAACAACTCAACGATTTTATTGCTGTTGTCAACACTTTTCACCCAACCTTTTCACCATATCTGATACTTCTGTTTGGTTTCTGGACATCTCCGTCAAAAACTCAATACCAACCTCTCTACCTCTGTCTACTATAAACCTACTGACTCCCACTCCTACCTTCACTACTCTTTCTCTCTCTCCCAAACACATTAAATCTGCCATACCTTTCTCTCAATTACTTCGCCTTTGATGACTTTGCAGCATCGATACAGATTTCGAATCCCATTGCAAAACGATGCGACAGTTTTTTTCTAAATCGAGGGTATCCTCTATAAGTTGTCGACCCGGCACTCCACCGAGCCCGAGCCATCAACCGAACCGCAGCTCTCCTACCATCTTCACGCACACCCACCGATCGTAATCCACTCTCTCTCTTACCTACCACCCGCCCATCCTCCCTCCAAGGCACCAACACATCCACAAGTTTTGCATTCTTCTTTCTGACTCAACAACCACCTCTACTTTTTCCACACCACCTCTACTGTGTTTTAAAAAGACAGGAGTCTTAGAAATTTCCTTGGTAGAAGTTTCACAGCTCCCAGCTCCGCACAACCAGGAACCTTTTAATGTTCTCGCCGACGATGTAATACATGCTCATACATCAACAATATTACCACCATCACCGGGCCGATGACGCAATATCAATATCATGTAACACGCCACTTCTTTTCCACTTCGGCAAATCTTATATATTGCATTGTATACAAACTCTGCGGTGCTTTTTACATTGGAAAAACAGGTCGACGCCTTGGCGATCGATTTCTCGAACACATCAGAAGCAGAATAGTACGTACGCCAGGTCAACCTGTCCCGATCCAGTTCAATACTGTGAATCATTCTATTGCACATTTATCAGTGTGTTACATGCCCTTGCACCACGGAACCCACTTCTATAGGAAACGAAAGGAGCAACGTCTCATATTTGATATTGGTACTATGTCCCCTTCAGGTATGAATGAACGTTTATTCTTCTATCCTTTCACCTCCTCTTAATTCTTTTTTACCCTTCTAATCCTCCTTCCAGCTTCTCTCTGCAACATTCCCGTATTTACTTACCTCTATTCTCTTCCTCATTATTTCCTTCCCCTTTCTGCACGACCTGTCCTATAACTTCTGTTTCATGTTAGCGTCCATTATCAGTTGCAGCCAGCTTTTTAAGCAGAGAGGAGGTAAACTCTGTTTGACTTTTTTTCTCTTTCTTTACTTCTCTTTTTATCTGCCCCCTGACGAACGATTGAATCCGAAACGTTGGATATTCCACTTCTCACGGCTAGAAGGGATCAAACATTTTTTCAAGCACATGACCAAATTCGTATCTTAAATATCAATCTTAAATAAATCTTCAGTCCCACCTTGCTTAGATTAGTTTTTGGTGTTTTTTATAAATATTTCTATATATTATCTTTTCGTATGGAATATGATTACTCATCACATTCACTTTACATCACTATATCTCAGACTATCTTGGTATCTTTTTTTTATTTAAAATTTCCTTCATACAGTTGCATTAGCCAACATATATAGGGCTAACACTTTATCTATCTCTCCCCACACCTCCTTTTCTCTCAATACGTCTGTTTTTTTTAATTATATCTTTCCTTAGTTTATAATCTGCCTATAATTTAAAAAAAAATTATTTGCTTAATGTGTCCATTTAACACCCCCCACCATACACATTGTAACTATTACTGGTTTATGTTACTTGACACTATACCTGACAATTAAACATATTTTACTGCTGATATATGCAAGCAGTATGCCTATATAGTACTTCTAGGTGTCCTACATGTCTACAACGATGTGTGAATATCTAGGTATGGATTATATGTGTCATCTGTGTGCGTGTGTATCTATCATTTTGTGTTTATTTCTTGTGTTGCCACTAGCATATCTTTTAATATGAACATGTGTATCTGCGTGTATATGTATGTTTCGCGCACGCACACGCACACACACACACACACACACACACACATTCACACACATATACTACTTTTTTTATATATGTGTTTTCATTTATATCTATATGTGTTTGGCTCTTCTCTCTTTGCACCAGTATGAGTATGTATTTCTTTGTACAGTGTTTCTTCTTTGATGTATACCCTACTCAAAAAACAACTAGAATTCCTATATCTATGTATACTAATGTGCAAATATACCTCTACGCACCTATGAGTAAATATACTAACACTTTTTTCCTCTTAAGATTATTTTTTCTCTGGCATTATGTGTATAATTTTTGTATACTTATGTGCACCCCCATACTCATACATTTCTTATATTCATAATGCACAATACATTTCTATTACTTAAATATTAATACTACCCTAATACCATTAAATATCCCTATCACATTATGCCAAGCTAGTTTCTTACCTCATAATTTAATATACTAATACATTGTTACTGTATAACCTTACATATCAATACAGATAAAAATAAACGCTTTATTTGCTATTTTCATTCCCAACTCATTTATCTCCCCTACATTGCGTTTTTTAAAAAACTTTCCGTATTCCAACATCCATGATCAATTTCAACCTGACGTTTTTCTCCTTAAAAGCCACAGAAAGTATTTACTATCTAAACTGTAATATTAACAACTATTTTTTTTGTTTTTACTTATTTTTCTACTTTATATTTAATACATACTAACGAATATTAGTTCTTATGCAAACATAAGTCCATCTGTCGCATCTTATTCTCTCTTTAACCTTTTTACCTCTCTAACATGTGTTTACGTTAATTATCTAGTGGCTCTTTATACACTGTATCCTCTAGAATAACTTCATTCTCCTATATAATTTTTTTTAAAATACACACCACCCTAAGATATGCTTTCAGCTGTCAGATCATATCCTAATTCAAATATAGCCATGCCTTTCAATTGAATATTTCTATACACGTTTCTCCCCTGTGCGACTTATCTGGACTTAAAATTTGTAATCGCCTTACTCATCTATTGAGAGAACATCACTGAAACCTCTTTTATTTATGTTTCAAATAAGCGTTATAGCATTTAGTTATAGTTAATACCTAACTGGACTCAAATCTCTTTTTTTCTTTTTTCTCATAAAGATAAATATGAATCTCCTAGATTCTATTCTGCTATTTCCTTTCTCAAGTTTTTTGTAAAAATTTTGCTTATTCTTTTTGCAATGAAGAGTACATTGATATAAAATTTATTTAATTTAACTAAATTCGATCATGCATTTGCATCATTTTTATATCTCTGTGCGATACGATCGTCTGCATGAATTAAAATTCTCTTGTATATTTTAACAACTTCTCCATTTTTTTACTAAATTATTGTTTTATGGGATTTCTTTCCATAAATTCACAACACATCGTATACAAAGATATATATATATATATATATATATATATATATATATATATATATATATATATATATATATATGTCTATAAATGTATATATTTTTTATATGCACATACATACCTATACACGCACACGCGCACATATAAGTTGCTTATTTAGATGAATGGGATGCTCTTCTGCTTTGTTTCGAAGGGGAGAAAATTTTCTTTTTTTTTTTGAGGGGGAAAAAGGACGAAAGATAGAGAGAAAATCAACGAGGGTGAAGAAAGAGAGAGAGAGAGAGAGAGAGAGAGAGAGAGAGAGAGAGAGAGAGAGAGAGAGAGAGAGAGAGAGAGGAGAGGAGAGAGAGAGAGAGAGAGACGGAGACAGACAGACAGACAGACAGAAAGAGAACGAGGTTTCTTTTCAATTTGATGTCGACAATTGATTGAAATTTATTACAAAGCATTTTTCTTTTTCCTTTTATTTTATTTTTCTTTGCATTGTATATCTATCAACATATTTGTAAATAAACACATTTTCTCACAAGGGCTGGTGACCTTTCAATATGTCAATTTTAGGAAGTAGGATGGGAAAGATAAGAAAATAGAGGAAAGTGCGGTCATCACTGAAATATTTTTTTAAATGTTTAAATTTTTATGAAAATGTCTATTCATTTACACTTGTATAGTCAAGCCCATATTCTGTGTAATTCCATCTTTTGCATAAACAAACATTAAATATTAGTACAATATTCGTAAATTAAGAAAATAAAGTCAAAATATATACAAATATATATACAAACATCAAAAATGAGCTTTGTATTAATATGTATTATATTTAGCTGGAAGCCACGCTGTAGGATATAAATTATATACTGAAGCAGGGCCTCTTTAAATGTGTGTCCGAGTAACTTTCATTCTTTTGTAGGATTATCATTCTTTTTTTTGCTTGCCCAGATAAGATAATCCAAAAGAGATCTTTTTCACGAATTACTTTGCCAAATAATAACCTTTATATATATATATATATATATATATATATATATATATATATATATATATATATATATATATATATATATATATATATATATATATATGCATATGTATGTATGTATGTATGTATGTATGTATATACTTATATACTTTCGTATGTACGCTTGGAAGTATATATGTACAACTGCGGAGCGTATATAGAAGTGTCAGCTTGTGTAATTTAAACATCTCTTTTCCGCACTGTTACGAACTGCTGGTTCCCGGGTACTACATTAAGCGTATAGAAATAGCTTCGTAAACTATTCAGTCGCTTATATTTCAATGAGTTGCTTGTTCAGCTGAGAGATCAGTTGAAATGCTCTTCGTTGAAACCATCTTGATATCCATTACTATAATAAATGCGTATGTGTGCATGAATATACACGTATGTTTGTATGTTTGTTTCATGATTTAATGTGGGTATTGATTCCGAATATACTACATAATTCCTATAATTATTTCGTATATTCCCATTTTGAAAATAACTCTAAGTACATCTGAAAAGCCAATTAGATTGAAAAAAAGAAGAAACTATAATTAAATATGTATTTTTTCCCCTCTTCATCAATTTCTTTTGGTATGAACTATATCTTAATAGAATCTTCGATATCAAACTACATTTCTTCTGTCACTAAATTGGAATATCCTCGTTCGAAATAGGTACAGAAACATTTATTCATATATTTTTCGTTCGAAGAAAATACATTCTCTGCGGATTTGGAGAGTATATATTTATGTGCATGTGTATGTGTGTTTATTATGTATGTATATATATATATATATATATATATATATATATATATATATATATATATGCTGATAGATAGAGAGATAGATAGACAGACAGATAGACAGTCATGTAGACAGTCATACAGATAGATAGACAGATAGATAGATAGATAGAGAGATACAATATAGTCTTAGTATGTTTTTATCAACATCGAGTGCTTCGTGTCTAACTTATGCCGTGTGGGGTCATTAAGGTATGCGCTGGTGTATCTCATACAAACTTTAAGAAGCTATTTCAGTCCTTCACCATGAAATCTGTTTATCATTTAACTTTATATTTTCTTGGTATTTTTTTTAAGAAGAAAAGAGTTGTTTTCAAACTAAATTTTCCTGATGAAGTGAATATTCCCTGGAGCATTTCTGTATAACTTTGGATGATGAAATGAAATATAAACCTAATGTTTACGCTGAGGGGAGTAATCAGTATCGGAAATAAGGATATATTGGATATGTCATGTATATATAGTACGGCACAACATAGTTATGGTGTAAAAAATCGATTGGATGTTCTTGGTTAAAACAAAACATACGAAAATAACAACAACAACAACAACAACAACAACAACAACAAAAACAGCAATAATACTAAGGATAATAAAACGAAATAGTAATTTCTCAGACATCGTATTATAAGCGACTGGGAGATCAATAACATAAAACACGAAGATATCAAGTGCTAAGAAAACTATCAAATATTGTCTGAAAAAAATGCCCGCTTTTATTTCGATCCTAATCAAAACAGGAATCGGATATTTCTGCTATCAGGCATTAGTTCCATGAATATTGATAAATGTATAAAGATAAAAGAGGTTGATATAGGTAGCACTCTCGGTGAAGCGCCACAATGAAACCGCTACATTCAGTTTAAATTCTATCGAATCTCATTTTACTTCCAATCCAGTATATTATTCGAAGACAGCAATGAGATAAACATGCATATAATCTTAATATATCAATTATACCAGCAACACCGCAACATATTCAGAAAAAAATCATCTTCGTGAGAACGCAACGAAAAATCTTTGAACAGTAAAAACGTGGTTTATATAAATATTTCATGAATCAGTTCAAAGTTTAGTAATATTTTATAATATACATGATCAGTAATTGTTATTTGCTAGTGAATCGCGTAGAACGTGTTAAATCTCTCTCTCTCTCTCTCTCTCTCTCCTCTCTCTCTCTCTCTCTCTCTCCTCTCTCTCTCTCTCTCTCTCTCTGTATATATATATATATATATATATATATATATATATATATATATATATATATATATATATTTTTTCTCGTCTAGCCTAACAGCTCTTCTTGTTTATTTTCACTGTTTCGCTTTCCTGTCGTGTTTTCTGTTTGCCACTTAATTCCTCCGCATCACAGATTTCATTTAATTTGCTGGCGCAGGAAGAGCTATTCTAACAATGCGTCTTGCCCTAAATCTTCGAAACGCTTAGTTTAGAATAGGCGCAGCTGCTGGAGGAAATGTTCTCTATGTGGCCTGTTTGTTTTCCGTGATTTGTTTAATGTTCTGTTTTTCATTTTGTCCACGTTTTTTTTGTGTCGTCCTGTACCCAGATATGCATCTATATATACATGTAGTTGTATGTACATACATGTACGCATATATGCATATACTCACATATTATTTGTATTATATATATATTTATATACATATATATATATATATATATATATATATATATATATATATATATATAAATATATATATATATATATATATATATACATATATTCTCTTTCACTTTTTTCAGTCATTTGCAGCCATGCTGGGGCACCACCTTTAGGTGAGCAAATCAACCCCAGGACTTATTCTTTGTAAGTCTAGTACTTATTTTATCGGTCACTTTTCCTGAACCGCTACGTTACGGGGACGTAAACACACCACCATCAGTTGTCAAGCGATGTTGGGGGGTGGACAAACACAGACACGCAAACATATATTCACACATGCATATACATATATACATATATACGACAGGTTTCTTTCAGTTGCCGTCTACCAAATCCACTCACAAGGCTTTGGTCGGCCCGAGGTTATGGAAGAGGACACTGTCCCAAGTTGCCACTCAGTGGGAATGAATCTGAACCATGTGGCTTGTGGGCACGCTACTTACCTTACAGCCACTCTTATATATATACATATATATAAATAAATAAATGAATATATAAATAAATAAATGAATATATATATATATATATATATATATATATATATATATATATATATATATATATATATATATATATATATATATGATGAACTCTCCCATCAGTTTCGACATATGAGGAGCCGACAACCTACACTTTGTCAGTCATAATGCTTTTGTCCAATGTGGCATTTAAGTCCTGCCAACAATTTGCAAGAAAGCCTATAGATCCTGCAAGTATGAGGATTGCAGTTCAGTGGAGGTGATATATATGCGACCGCTTTTTCCTTTTGCCATGCCACTCGAAACCCGTTAGTGCCGGTTGCAACAAATTTTTTAATACTTATTTGACACAAGGATCGCCATTTTGTTCGCTTCAAGGCTGTTCGCTCAAAGGTGTAATGATCTATCTTTATTTCTTAGAAGTTAATCTTCAGCTCGTCCATATATCTGAGCCATAGTTGACCAACATTCCTATCCTCGAACTTAAGTTTGCTGTACATGAGGACTTTGGGTATTCTTTCAACATGGCCGGCCCAGCGGAGTTGTGATTGCATAAGGAAGCTCTCGATTCCACTAGACTTACACTTCTAAACATGTCGGCATTAGAAACTGTGGCTCTTAGTGAGTAACCGCAGATTGTCGTCAGACAGCCTTTGTGGAATATGTTTAGTTGGTTAATGTATCGTCTATAGGATTGCTACGATTCTGAGCCATACAAGAGAATAGTAACAATGGCAGCTTTATTGACCTGTATTTTGATTTCAAGTCTAATGCCCATTCCATTCTATTGCCGCTGACGGAGCAGAAGTACATTGTTATGATACAATAAGGTTTTTCGTTGGCTCAAGGCCAGTAATTTCAGGTGGTGTTGGGAATGTAGTCGATTATATCGACCCGAGTGCTGAACTGGTATTTATTTTATCGACTCAGAAATGAAGAAGGCCAAAATAAACATTGGTGGCGTTTGAAATCAGAACATGGAGACAGACAAAATGTTTGTCAAGCGGTTTGCCCGGCATGCTAACCGTTCTGCCAGTTAACCACCTTGTTGTAATTATGCAGAAATGAACTATAATTGTTTGATTCGATTACTAGATATTACATTTGCAAATAAGTAAACTTGTGTGGTGAAAACGGTGGGGAAATCATATCATGACCAATATAAAATGTCATAGAATGTTAAACAAGGTGTTTCCTTCAGGAGTGTTATATACATATATATATGCACACATGTCAGAAGATGTGAAGGCTGTATTCCCCTTGTTCCTCTCTCTGAATATTCAAGTAATTCTATCGCCAACATGTAACGATCAGAATTTTTCACAGGCACATATGTTTATCATCAGGTTGAAAATGATTAATTTATTCAATCACAGGTGCAATGCACAGGGTAAAATTTCACGGAGTTTAAGATCATGCGATTTCCCTCGCTATGCATGATTTGACAGGAAAGGATTTTAAACATCCCATTATCATGATACACAATAGCGAGATCGAACTTGGCGCCTCGTGATTGCAGAGCAAAGCACTTAAAAAGTCAACTATGGTACACGCACACATATTTACAGAGAATGAACACACACACACACACACACACACACACACACACATGTATATATTGGGAACGCTCTTTACAATACAAATAAAGAAAGTACATATTTGCCTAAGACTGTTTGCAATATTTTACAAATAGTAATTGTATTTTGGTGATGCTAGTAATCATTTGTAAATTATTTTTGTAAACCGTATCGACTAATACAGTCATTTTAGTTTGGGACATATTGTTTTATCGATCAATATGTTATCGAGAGCTTAACGTATAACCGACACAATTTGAAGTGTTACTCCAGTTGATATTCACACACAGAGGTGTATATGCTGAAGCAGATGCACACGTGTATATATATATGTGTATATATATTCTGTATACACATTCTGCACATCTATTCAATATATATATATATATATATATATATATATATATATATATATATATATATATATATATATATATATATATATATATATATATATATATATATATATATATATATATATATATATATATATATATATATATATATATATATATATATATATATATATATATATATATATATATATATATATATATATATATATATATATATATATATATATATATGTGTGTGTGTGTGTGTATATATATATATATATATATATATATATATATATATATATATATATATATATATACATACATATATACATACATATACATATGTGTGTTTAATGTGTGTGTGTTTGAGAGTGCGTGTGTGCTTGTACACGCTTAAGCCCAATTCAAATAGATTTCAGTGGTATTTGAACTAACCTCATATTTATAATTTACACGTTAGTGCTTCGCATACTTACTCAATAATATACTCCGGCTTATAGTCATATATATTTCACTAGTCCACAATCTTACGCAATTTGCATAAAAAGGTGCAACGTCTTCGAGTTTATTTGCCTACCCTTGGTAACTGGTGGTGTAGAGAATTGAATATTTTGAAATGTATCTATCCATCCAATCGAGGGCGTTCTGTTGTGAATATGGTTCTTTAGCACCTCTTTCTCTAGTGTAAAATATAGTTTATCACCTCGCTATACTACAGCGAAATGCCTTTCTGTAAAGAAATTCGAATATTCGTGAAATGTAAAAAAGCAAACAAGCAATAAAACTAATGATATTTTGTATACGAAATACGCTGCGTATATATAAATAATATACATGTGTGAGTGCGTGTGTGTGTGTGTGCGCGTGTGTGTATGTGTGTGTGTGTTTGTGTGTGTATGTGTGTGTGTGTGTGTGTGTGTGTGTGTTCGTGTGTGTGTGTGTGTTCGTGTGTGTGTGTTCATGTGTGTGTGTTCATGTGTGTGTGTGTTTGGCAAAATAAAATAACCATCCCGAAATACAATATCGGTTTCAATGCACGATTTCACATCAGGAATATTGTAAATCAAATTGATAGCATTATATATATATATATATATATATATATATATATTCCCCGTTCATATTATGTAAAATATATTCGTGGTATTCAAACTGGCACCAGAAAGTTCCGCTTTTATAACATTCAGGAGTTTTATTAACAGGGAATCGCCTAATAAAGCTGTATTCTGTTTCGATTTAATTTTGTGTAGATAGCATGTGTCTTCGAGCAAGTATGTGGTTATGATTCATTAAACCACGAAAAGAAAATATCACTTACTTTATCAAACTTTTTGGGATAGAATTAATGCAGTATAACCCAATGAGATTATATGGCTAGAAAATTTCCATAACTTTTTGATGCATCAAAACATTACAATGCAGGCAGTAAAATTTTGTTAAAAACTGTCTAGTTTAGTGTATAGAACCCAGCGTGATGCTTATATTTACTTTGAAGAGCCGTATGCAAAAATGTAAATATATTGTTGAAGTTCCATTGTAATAATTCTGTACCAAACAATCTATATTTAACATAATAGCAAACATTACTGGATTCATCTGTGTTTTCTTCAAGGAAATTCTTCACATCTAAATAGAAACTTTTGTCATAAAAATAAATGTGGATACAGAAATGGTTTCCATAAACCTGCATAGTTTATTTGATTTCAAACTTTTCAAACAAATTATAAAATATTGTTTCCAGAAATCTATTTAGTTTTACAAAAATTAAATTAACTTCTTGAAAAGAATTGCTACATACCTGTCTATATAATTCTTGTACTAAATTCAATAATAATGTGAAAAAGAAAATTTACTAAGACATACTTATTTTCAATACTATAAAGTAAAACTGCTATTATGAGTCGAAAACTTACAAGAATTTGAATTCAGTTAAATTATATAGTAACATATATCAGGTACTTTCTAGCCAAATGCATAAATGCATTTACGGTCTAGCTATGTTATATGTATAGTTGTAGACACGCAGGTAATATTTATATTTTTACCAAATATTGTAAAGTAAGCAGATGGTGTATGTTAATGAAATGTTCTGAAATGGCTGGTTAGGAGGTTCTCAGCTAGTCACGCACAATATTCTTAGTTTTAATATATATTCTTATAATCTTATATGAACCAGTATACCACTGGTTAATGTTACATCAACGATTATTTATCATATAAGATATCATTATACACGGAGATGTATAATGGTCATGAATCTATAAACCTACATGCTAGTCATACATATTCACTTTTGAGATATGTGAGAGTAAAAAGTATGAGTGATATATGGTTTGAAATCGGTGCTAAAATCTACAGTTAAATTTCTGCTCAACTATCGCAATTGCAAAGCTCCACGTCCAACAAATAGTAAATCAACATGCCTGAAAGAAAAAGTGAGTCAGTTAAATGCACGTGATACTCTCTCATGATATTTTAAAAGGATAATTGGTTGTTTAGTGGTTTAGCGCTTACCTGTAACTGCATATTTAACACAAACTTATGTATTTCAAAGTGGATACATAATATATCACATTATATACTTATTGCCTCTAAATGAAACTTAGATGCATATTTCTGGAGAGAATCCATTGTCAACATAATCAAACAGCAACAAGAAAATAATAAGAATAGAACCGTATTGTGCAATCCCCAAACGGCAATAAACTATGTAGGCTAGCTATGTCATTGCACACATTTCATACATTGACCCATTGCACACATTCAACACGTTGCACACATTGCACACAGTGCACACATTGCACATATTACACACACACACACATACATATGTGTGTATGTGCCTGGATGTGAATATGTGTGTATGTGTCTATGTGTGCGTGTATGTGTAAATATTAATATCTTGCAGAAGGCAGTAGATATGGAAAAAGAATTATAAGGAAATGTACGTTTCTATTTATAAAGCAGCTAATACATTCCGAACTGCATTAGTACTGTCACATTGGTTCACAGTGTAGTAATATGTTTTTGTAAACAGATTATCATATTAAATATTCCAGAATGCCATATCCAGGATATGTTAAAATCATTCATTGTAAATGTTTGCATTCAAATTATTCCAATGTAATACTACAATGCAATACTTAGAAAAATACAAAAATATTCCACAGTACAAAAATCCAAGCATGTTTTACTCCTTAGAAGAGATTTATGCGAATATACATTTTAGATGGCTAGTAACTAGTTGCTACGGGATGTAGTTTATTTATAGACTCACTAGGTAACACGAGAGTTAATATTAAGTACATTAATTACAAAGACAGTGATCTATCAGAATAGTTACAGCACCGAGCCAAATGCTTAGCAGCAATACGAAGTCCTTAGGCATAGCGTTCGAGTTCTGCTGAGGTCGACAAAGTAAGTACCAGTTGAATACTGAGGTCGAAGTAACTGACTTACACCCTTCTTCGAAATAGCTGGCACTGTGCCAGATTTGAAACCAATGTAATGTAAGGTGGTGAGCAGGCAAAATCGTTAGAGCGCCTGACAAAATGCTTAGCGGCATCTGGTCCGCCTTTACGTTCTGAGTCCAAATTCCTTCGAGGTCACCTTTGTTTTTCATTATTTTGACTTCGATAAAACGAGTACCAGTTAATCAGCACACTCGATGTAATCGATAAACGCCCTCTCTTGAAATTTCTAGGTTTGTGCAAACATTAGAAACCATTGTGCATACTCATGAACACTATTGTGTACATTAGTATGCTCAGATTAAATAGGGGTACACATTTTTGTAAATGAGGTGATCCAAAAACAATGGGAATATATATTTTATAATTATTGATAAATGCAGAAATACAAGTGTTAGGAATTAATTACTAATATATAGTTAAATATATTTTTAATAAAAAAATTTTTCTTAATTCCTTGTTGTTCTGTCATATATTTTAGATGTTGATATCATGGCGAATGTTTAAAATTCGGCAGTTGATTTTCTTCACATCTCTCTAAATGCTTAATGACTCTTACTTTTCTTGTGCTTCGATTAAGAAATTAGTGTCAGTGAGACTTTATCCGTTTTCTATGTTACATGTCAGTTTGGTCAATATAATTCTCGCCCCCACTACAGTATACCATGATACAAATTATGTTTCCTGATAGGCATATAAATTTTTCTTTGTCTATGTTTTACTGAGTTTAAAGGAGAACTTAGTACATTCTGATATATTTATACAAATTCTAGAATGCGACCTACCACACATTTAAGTTCCGGACTTGCATAACGTTGGTTGTTACTAAGACACTTATAAATACTTCTCGAATTTAATTATATTTTTTTTTCTGAGATTCTCCTCATTTTACGTTTGGGTTTCTGCAAAAGTGAATTTAGACTGAATACGTTTAAAAACCTTATTATTCGTAGACATATGGATTGGAGTATATATTTGATTCTCTTTTTGTTTCTCGGTTCTTAAGTCGCTCACATTATTTGCCTTTCCTCATTATAATGTAACTTATTTGTTAATTATTAATGATTACTCATAAATGAGTATATCTTTCTTTCTTTCTATCTATCTATCTATCTATCTATCTATCTATCTATTTATCTATCTATCTATTTATATATTATGAAATCCACAAACATAATGCATAAGCGTAAACGAGCTGGCCTTTGTCGTTTAACCAGCCATAGTTTTTATATTAAATTTCAATTTTGTATATCACATGTGCATACGCACATATAAACATATTGCGCTACGCTCCTATTTACTGAGTTTGACATGTTTATTGAATATTGTAAATTCATAGGATTGTAAACTTTTATGTTTGTATGTTTATTGTGTGAATCACTTTGCATTACACACAAACGCACTCACACACATAGATATGCACCTATATTTATACACACACATATATTTAGATATATACATACTTATGTATGCATATATGCCTACAAAGATTACACTCATCTAATTACACATGCTCACACATTTCTGCATATTCATTATGCATTTCGTTCGTTAATAGCATAAGCAGGTGTGCTTCCAAATTATCTTCTGATAAAGCAACTTTCGAAAAAGCTGCCCTATTATACAAAGCTGCATAGGAATACTTCAAGCTTGAAATGTAAAAGAAACTATATTAAAACAAATAGGTTCAGACCAAGAAGGTGCAGCACTGGAAAGGTTTATGGTGCAATGATCCATATAACATGAATGTAGACATTAACATTGCTAGAAATTTCCTGAAATTAATAGATAGCACTTCATACAGCCAAATAAATAGCATAAAAAACTATGATAAAAATGCGATTAGTTAGAAATTGTAACCGCTCCAATATAGGCTCGATTATATTCAACCTGATTACAAATAACAATAAGAGAAATACTTTTCACCACAACATTTATACAAATGTAGATCACCGGATGGCTGCCAAGTAAATAATATTTACCCTGAGAAAAAAAAAATGTTGGATTTGAACGGGATAACAAAATAATAAGTATCGGAATAAGGGAAAACATTTTCAAAGAAGATATACGTAACAGTTGACTCTGTTTAGAGAAAACAAAACAAAACAAAAAAACAAACAGATAACACACAACAACGCTATCCAATTTCATAAGAACTCTGACAAAGAGATGCATGTATATCCTGGAGCATTATTTATAATGCAATTATATATAGGGGCCGGTCAGAAAATGTGAACTGACAAATTAAACATTATTACATCAAAGCGAATATTTTAAATATTCGCGATGAAACCTTCTCCCCTTGCATGTACAAGAAACAGTTCACACCCGAAAATTTAAAGCTGGATACATCAACTGCATTTCTGCTCCCCAACCTGGATAAGTTTTTTCAGAACAACAATTATATGTATTTTATGATCTTTATGCATAAAAGACACATTACCCCAGGATCAGCTCCCTCATTACACAAATATATGGGTATTCCTGATATCACACGATATTCCCAAATTTATGAACTCGCAACTCCATGAGCTAAAAATTACATGAATTGTCCCAGGAACCAAGCTGGACGTCAAAATACGTGAAAGATATGTGAAACTCCACAATTCTAAGTTCACATCTAAACACGAACAAAATGCATAATGCAGCTATAGGCAGTGGCGGACTAGCCAAGTTGCCAGCTTGCCCGATGGCAAGTGAGCCCCTACGGAATTAGAATTCATATATAGGGACCCATGTTGGTATCTAAGGGGTCCATGCCATCAAGGTTGAGAATTTTTTCTTCACTACTGGAAGTATGCATTAATTATTTCAGCTCGGCTGTGTTTGTAGACATTTCAACAACAACAGCAACAACACCAAAATAATAATAATAATAATAATAATAATAATAATAATAATAATAATAATAATAATAATAATAATAATGATGATAAATAAATGAGGGCATAGTAGTTGCGCGTGGGCCTCTTTAGTCTCCTGGCAACCAATATTTTTAGGCCCAATCCGCCACTGGTTACAGGTATGTTTGCGTATGCGCATGAAATATATAATTTAAGTTTAAACTTAATATTTGTAAAAGTCATACATGATATAAGGGAGGTAATATTTTGGGTATTTCTCCCTTCAGATGTATATTGATTTGTTTACTCTAAACTTTCGCGTGACCTCAGGTGATTATAGTGTGATTATAATAAGATGAAGATGAGCATCAACGTGTCATGTGGCAAATTTGAATAGTTGTTGAGAGATAGCTCTTTCAACAAGAAACCAATGGTGCGTTGTGATTAATGATATGAACTTTATAATAAAGAAAATTAATTTCTGAAGAGAATTGTTGATGACTAACCGTTTCAATTATGAATTGATTGATGGATTATCAATTGATTAATTAGTCATGCAAGCTAATGTTTAGCGAGGAAACATTTCATCAAGTACTTCGAAACATCCGTAATAGTCAATAAAGTTCTGTAGTAGTAGTAGTAGTAGTAGTAGTAGTAGTAGTAGTAGTAGTGGCAGCAGCAGTAGTAGCAGTAGTAGCAGTTTGGCGATGGCGCTGCAATAGTGCATAGCAGTTGATTCCTCATTCCTGGCGGATGCCACCCCTACACCACTGTGGGAGTTTGTTCCATTCTGTGCATAGTTATCGTTGGTGAACATTTCAGAAGGTCGGGGTGCAACTCCTATCTCGACCTTCCTTTATTAACTTTTATCACGGGAACATAAAGTAGAACAACGGGAAAGAAATATTTTGTTCCGGAACACAAGCCGCCTAGTCCGTGTATCGAACTCAGGACCTAATGATTGAGATGCAACACTCTAACCATAAGGCAACACATTACATGAAACAATTTATTGTTCATTCTTTGCCTGATACATCTCTCATTAACTCATTCCCTCACCCTATATATATATATATATATATATATATATATATATATATATATATATATATATATATATATATGTGTATAGATCTATATATATATATATATATATATATATAAACATATGTATGTGCGTGTGTGTGTGTATGCAAATTATAATTAAGGGGATCTAAAAGATACCACCATGTTAGAGACAGCAGTCAGAACTTGACTCAAAAACCACATCAATTATTCATACAGAACTAGGAGAAAAGACAAATAGACAAATGAACTAGCAAAAACTTATTGGATAATCCCAGATCTAGATTTCTGGCCTTGCATAAAGATATTCTCTGCCTCATCAGTGGGATATACAAAGATAGTACGTAATTAGAAATATATATGTATATATACATACAACATAAGAATACCTACATATACGCACGTATACATACACATATATGTACGTATGAACTCGACCGGTTCAATTGCCCGTCTGAACTCCAGGTGCTATATTGTCAAAATACCACCGCAGTGAATATAATGACGAAGTACATATATAAATTTATATAAATAAGGATAAGATCGTCATTTAAAATATAGATCATATCAAATGGCCAGCATAAGAATAAAATTTTATAGGTAATAATTTTTATTAAGATTATAATTAAAGGTATCATGCTAGAGACAGCAGTCAAAACTTAACTCTAAAACAACATCAAGTATTCATACAGTACCAGGAGGAATAAAAAAAATTGTCCCGATTCTCTATGAATACTTGACGTGGTTTTAGAGTCAAGTTTTCACTCCTATCTCTAGCATGGTGGTATCTTTTACATACCCTTAATTATAAGTTTAATAATAATTATTACCTATCAGGTTTTTATTCTCATGCTGGCCACTTGGCATGATCGGTATTCTAAATAACGATCTCATCCTTATTTATATAAATTTATATATATATAATATAATATCAAATTACGATGCAGGAAACAAAGTTTGCTTTTAAGAAGCTTTGCGATGTACTGAGTACAACGACCGGTAATCACAGGAATGAGAGAGCGTGACTCATGGCTAGCTCCTAGCAAATTTCTCTGCCAAAAATATGGCTATGTTATCCTGCTCCTGCTATTCTGTTAGCATTATTCTGCGTTTGAAAATCAATTATTTCTGTATATTTTACTCACACACACACACACACACACACGCACGCACACATACACATACATAGACACACACACACATATATATGTATATATAAGAAAAACTCTGTCGGTTACGGTGATGAGGGTCCCGGATGATACGGTCAACGTAACAGCTTGCTCGTGAAATTAACTTGAAAGTGGCTGAGCACCCAACAGATACGTGTACATTTAACGTAGTTCTCAGGAATATTCAGCGTGACGAAGCTGGCCCTTTGAAATACAGGTACTACTTATTTTTGACAGCTGAGTGGACTGGAGCAACGTTAAATAAAATTTCTAACTGAAGGACACAACGCGACGCTGGGAACTGAAATTACGACCTTACGATCGCGAGGCGAATACCCTAACCACTAAACCACGTGCCTTCACACACACGCGCATACACATACATACGCATAACTATACATAACACATATATGTAAATATATATATATATATATATATATATATATATATATATATATATATATATATATATATATATATATATATATATATATATATATATTGAACGAGGTATTAACAGTAACTGCACGACAAGGTGAAGTATATTTGCCACTTAAATGTGGCTGACCCCTAAGGGTGGATGTTACTGCTGCTTTTAGCTCCAGGAGAACATCTCCTCCAGCTGGTTATTGACACACATCTGTGTCCTGTCTGTATGTGCGAAGGGAAGTCATCCTTCCCATCTTGATCTGCGATACGTACGGACTCGAAATACCCCAAAATTCGAGTCCGTACGTATCGCAGATCAAGATGGGAAGGATGACTTCCCTTTGCAAATACAGACAGGACACAGATGTGTGTCAATAGCTAGCTGGAAGAGATGTTCTCCTGGGGCTAAAAGCAACAATAACATCCACCCTTAGGGATCAGCCACATTTAAGTGGCAAATATACTTCACTTATATATATATATATATATATATATATATATATATATATATATATATATATATATATATATATATATATATATATATATATATATATATATATATATATATATATATATATATATATATATATATATATATATATATATATATATATATATATATATATATATATATATATATATATATATATACATGAATATTTGTGTTTGTTCTATGCTAACTTATTTGTGTATAAAGACATGCTTAAAATGAAGCGAAAAGCTTGCATAGCATAGCGAAGGCAATACACTCTAATTGATATAGAATTTATTATATATATCTTGTGCCCTGACCTAACGCAGTTATTTTAAATCACCGTCAATTGTGTAGCTGGAATATAATTCCAAAATCAATAATCAGGTCCAGAGATTTAATCTTGCCATCAGTCACTACTTAATACAGGGTTAGGCAATATATTATTTTAAGGGGGATAAACGCTAACTTCCCACACACACCTATTTTTCAAAGTAGTTAATACTATTGATTATAACGGGGGAAACTACTCAACTTGAAGACATTTTTGAAGACCTTCGTTAAAATCAATGTAAGTTTACATCAAAATGTCAGCAGAAGCCAATCATGATAAACAATTTCGTTATTATATAATTGTTACTCTAATGAAATTTTGAAATAATTGATTTTTGTTTCTTTTAAGCAATTAACCTTGAAATAATATAGTTTGTTATGCTTGGAATATATTCAAGTGGATGATTCATAATGAAATACACAGAATCTGTTTTAAATCATTGTGAAATAATAAGATTTCAAGGTCTCAAATGAAACAGAGATTTCTTTTGCTTTCAGTAGTGGTAATAGAAACGTATGGTTGCTTCAACAAATAACCAAACAAAATTATAGCGACTTTAGGTTTATGTATGTTTCTAATAATTTTATACATAACATACAAAATCTAATACAAATATTTTAATTATTAAGTGAACGAAGGAGTTAAACTTTCAATGAGGACAGCATTTTATATACACCAATAAAGTCTCTGCTCTGAAATGTAATATGTAGCAAATCATTGTTATGCATGTAACTGTATTCCGCACAGACACAAACAAACATACGCATCATATATGTATATATAAATACAAATACATACTACATACAAATACATACATAAGTACAGATATGTGCAGCTATATGCATATGCATGTATGTATGCATGTACGTTCCTATATACTCCATCTTCTTCCACCTCTACTTTTACTCTATCTCTTTCGCCACACTTACCCTCTCTTTCTAACTCCGCTTGCCTACGATGTGACGGGTGTCCAGCGAATGTGGTTCTGATCTTTTTCGCCCTCTCTGTGACCAGACTGGCCATGCTGGCCTCTGCTCCCACATTATCCCCAATGACTTCCTCCATTTCCTCTTTATGCAACCAACTAAGTTCGTTCGATAACTGCACATATCTTTTTCTTATATTTGTGGTATATGTATAATAATTATCTTTTTTCCATCGTCAGGTTTTATGCTGTTATATATGCATAATTCTTTGTCTATTGTATGTATATAATGTCTTATTGTTTTCTGTATTAGAAAACAATCGCTAACTTTTCTCAGTAGCTTAATAAGAAGCACTGGTACCTGCAAAATCGAATAGTATCAATGGTAATTGGCGAGAAAAAGCTATGATATTTTGTGTCATTGACTGACGAGGAAAACACAGGTGAGAATATTCCGTGCATCGTGCCTTTGTCTATATATATGTATGTGTGTGTGTGTGCATATATATA
Organism: Octopus bimaculoides; assembly: GCF_046866305.1. NCBI lineage: Eukaryota > Metazoa > Mollusca > Cephalopoda > Octopoda > Octopodidae > Octopus > Octopus bimaculoides. The sequence continues at coordinate 41,866,475 of NC_142930.1, read as the reverse complement.
TATATATATATATATATATATATATATATATATATATATATATATATATATATATATATATGTGTGTATATATATATATATGTATATATATATATATACAGACGTATATATGAATCTATATATATATATATGTACATACTCATTCACAAACATATCTTGCGTAAACTGGAGACAATAGGATAGAATTAATTCTATTGAATTATGAATTTTGTAGTCATGCAATTATATATCTCTACTAGTTGAGTATTTTAAAATAAATTTTCCTATTGAAATTTTCGAATAAATACATTACCATTTCCTACACTTTCTGTTGAGTAACACATGTGAAATTTATTCAGCTTGACTAAACACATTTCAGCAAATTATACATAACAAGAAACAGTTTGTAGTATTGGATACTTCATGAGGAAACATTAATATGCACACGAAGAGGTAGAGTGAAACAGTTGCATTACAATTTTAAACAAAACCAAGCTCCTCTATAATCATACTTTCCGTTGAGCAGTATACATAAAAGTAGTCTACCTCCGGTGAACAAATGTCCCTCTTTCTGAACTGTCATCAAAGTGATACACACTAGCCGTATATCTACTACAGATCATGTAAAGTAATTTAACTTCTGTTAACTTTACCTTATAACATTTACTGTTAAGGCATTCTATTTCTTAAAATATTAATTCGGTTAATTTCTCGTATCTTTGAACATTTTCATTAGATACCTACATTCAACGTTAATTCCTTAACCTTTACATCGTTACATTCATTGTAAGGTACCATAAGAATTATTTGTTACTACTAAATTCTTGGGCGAGTACATCAGCCACAATACATATATGTTCATGTGAGCGTATGTGTGTATGTACTTATATCTATCTTTCTTTCTTTCCCTTTCTTGATATGTATGTATGTGTGTGTGTGTGTATATATATATATATATATATATATATATATATATATATATATATATATAAATATATAATATATACATACACACACACACACACACACACACACACACACACATATATATATATATTTCGTCGCTTTGAGAACGCGACCTGTTCACTGACAAAATTCTGTGCTGCAACAATGTTGAAGTGAATTTAACGTATTTTGTGTGTTATTTTAATTGGCTTATAAACACCTTCAACGCTGCAATTGTTTTCGTTCCAGCACACGATCTCAGATCAGGTCACTTGCTATGCAAGTGCATCTCCGTAATATATATATATATATATATAGTGAATCCAAACAAAGAAGAACAAATAAGAAAAAAACAATAACGTGAGGACGTGGTACAAGTACTGTATTATAAGACGCTCAGGAACGTTTCGAGCATAGCTCTTCTACAGAAATAGAGGAAGCTCCAAAGAAATGGAAGATGGAGGAAGAAAAAATATATATATAATTCAATACGGTGCAAATATTTGCGCCGTATTGAAATTTTTTTCACACTGGTGGCTTCCATGATTTCGGCTCAAAACGAATCAGTTAAAGCGCAGACTTCGACACGACGGGTTGGGGTCACCATCATGTGAAAGCGTGCTGATGGAGCTGAGGCTATTATGCCAGTGCAGAAACCGGTCCACGTGTATTCAAATACTTCAACGTATGCTGGGAGATTGTGTTAGCTTGTTTGCCTTCGGACGGTTGATTTCTGTAGTCATTATCAGTGTATTTTGGTAATTTAAATTATTCTCAGCAATAGATATGATATGTCTATTGATTAATTTTAATTCTTCAGTATTTAATAATTTTGGCGGTGCTTTCATTCGCCTATATTGTTGATTCTGTTGCTATCGTGATATTGTCATTTTTAAATTGTTGCACTATATAATAACATAGTCAATGATATCTTCTCAAATTATTTTTCAGGAATTTTTTTATCTCGTGAATTATTTCTCCGTATTGAAATTATTTTCACTCTGGTGGATGCCATAATTTCGGCGCAAAACAAATCAGTTGTAGTACAAACTTCAACAAGACGGGTTGAGGATCTTTATTATGGTAAGTCATGCTGAGGGATCTGAGGCTATTTTTTCAGTGCAGAAACCGGTCCACGTGAGTCCAAATACTTGAATGTACGTTGGGAGACTGTCTTAGCCCGTTTGCCTACGGACGGTCGATTTCTATAGTTATTATCAGTGTATTTTGGCGATTTAAGTAAGAGGTTCGACTGTTATTTCCAGCATTAGAGGTACTTACTATGTCCCTATATTAGTTATATATATATATATATATATATATATATACAAGATATACAAAACGCACACACAGACACACATATAGATAGATATTTCATTTATCTTTGTGTGTTCGAATGTGGTGTAGTGCATACCAGTGTGTGAGCTGTGTGTGTGTGTGTGTGTGTGTGCGTGTGTGTGTGTGTGTGTGTGTGTGTGTATGAGTATGTAATCTTAATGATGTTAAGTCATTTGTACATGTTATTTCGCGAAATCTATTTTTGTGCTTCTTAATTCATTGTTGCGACGCACCTATTTATTGACTATATTTTATATAAGTATTTCCTTCTATTGTTAGCCTTCCTGTTTTCTCGTTGTTTGGAAGCCAAGTGATATTTTCTTCGTCTATATAATTTTCTATCTTTCCCTAACTCAGCCTCTAACATTATATTAACTAACCCATTCATTTAATTCATTTATTTCACTAACACTCTGTATGTACACATACACATACAGAGAGAGAGAGAGAGAGAGAAAGACAGACACACACAGATACTCACATACATATACGAATGTATACACACGCACACACAGACATATATATACATATATATATATACATACATACACACACACATAGACACACACACACACACACACACATATATATATATATATATATATATATATATATATATATATATATATATATATATATATATATATATATATATATATATATATATATATATATATATATATATATATATATATATATATACATACATATATATATATATATATATATGTACATATTCATAAGCCGAGTCAATCTGTTTATCATCTGTATCAAAGTCGGCATCTACTTTTCTCATTTCTCACCCTGCTTACCTACTAGCACATAGACATAACACTAGATTTATCTATTTATTCTTTACGTCCATAACATCCACTGTATCAGTTGCTCAATCCTTTTTAGCTTTCTTGATTTATCACGTTATATCAGTAGTTGCGACTGACAGATATTATTAGGAATCGAAAAAACCAATAGAAACATGATTTCCTTGCTTTGCTCGGTATCGACTGCCAGTTTGACACGTCTAATTTTACGAGCTTTTAAGAATTTATCTAGATGCTTCTAATAGGAAATTTCTCCGTATATAATGGCATTAGTTAAACAGTAGATACTCCATATTTAGTAGACCACGTTAGGGAATAATGCCAAACAAATTCGCACTTTGCGAAGCACCCAGCAACAATACAGTATGGATATAGATAGGCAATAATGAACCCTACTGACAAGAACTAAAAATTTATAAGATATAATACAAAATATAATATGTATAAGAACAAAACAAACGCATTGTCAGGAAATAATGAGATCAAGATATAAAGAAACACAATACATTATACGTGAATCAGCCAGTGTGATAACAAATTCAGTCAGTTGATGAAGTGATAGACTTCATGAATTAAGCTAATAAATTGCTCATGACTGAAACCACTCACGCGTCTTTTGGTCACATATTTCATACGATGCACGCAAAACACACACACACACACACACACACACACACACACACACACACACACACACACACACACACACAAACACACACACACACAAACACACACACACACACACGCATACACACACACTCATGCGCTGAAGCACGTATATATATATGCATAAATATATGCATGCATACATGCTTCTTCCGGTGTTGAACAACATACTGCTTGTGTGTTTGTTTATAGGTTTGGGCACATATGTAGCCCACTGCTTTAATATTTCGAAAAGTACAGACTGTTAAGTCATGTTTGGCCATAGATAGTAATAGATTAAATACCAGACTGAAAATAAATAAGTACTGTGCACGATTCATTCGATTAAATCTTCTTGAAGTTACTGCCCCAGCATAAATGCACTCTATTGTCTGAAACATGTAAAACATATATATATATATATATATATTAATGTATATATGTATATGTGTATATATATGTATATGTGTATATATATGTATATATATATATATATATATATATATATATATATATATATATATATATATATATATATATATATATATATATATATATATATATATATATATATATATATATATTTATAAATATATATATAAATATATATATATATATATATATATATATATATATATATATATAAACAAATAGTAAATGAGTATATGCATATATAAGTACAGGTATGTGCATACCGACATCCACCTGTATGTATAGGTGCATATCTGGGTACAGGACATTGCAAACAAAACGAAACGTAGACGAGAAAACACACAAGCCACATAGAGAACATTCTTCTTCATCAGCTACCCCCGTTTTAACACCGGCGTTTCGAAGAGCTGGGCAGGACGCATCGCTAAAACGGCTCTTCCCATGGACCGCAAATTAAATTTGTATACACAAATTAAACCTTGCCATGGAGGAATGTAGTGGCGGACAAAAAACAAGACAGGAAAACAAACAGAAAAGCTATACGGCCAGACGGGAAAAATTATGTGTATGAACGCTGTGAGGCACGAACTTGAAAGTGGGGACGACGTAAGTTCGCGTGTTTGCTCGGCGATAGCCAAGGAAGAAAAGGATTATTGACCGGAAGCATGTGACCATGCCGGTGTAAGGGGAAGAGAGAGAGAGAGAGAGTGGTAGAGGGAGAAACAAAGGCAGGAAGTAGAAGAATAGGTGAGCAACGAGAGGAAAAGAGGAAGAGAGGAAGTACGAGGGGGTAAAAGGAGATGCGTAGTAGTAACAGAGGAAGAACGAGAGGGGTAAAGAGAGATACGTAGTAGTAAAAAGAGGAAGAACGAGAGGGGGAAAATAATAGAGGAAGAGAAAGAGAAAGAGTAGCGTCGGAAAATATACAGTTGCGAAAACTACTTAGAGATTGGTGACGCTGCGTTCGGTCACACACACACACACACACACACACACACACACACACACACACACACACACACACACACACACACACACATATATATATATATATATATATATATATATATATATATTGATAAACAAGTGTAAGTGGCATACGAGTGGGTATAAAAAAGAAGTTTGAAAACGCCAATATATAAAAAATGAATTTTAATTTAACATGTTTCGGTTCTTGTAAAAACGAACCTTATCAAAACTACATATTTAATAAAATGAAAATAAAATTAAATGAAGAGTTCATAATTGTTCCTTACTGGCGTCAGTAGTCCACGTGGGGGGCATTTTTTGTTGGTTGTAGTAGTAGTAGTGTTCCTGTTGGCAATATTAAATGGCAGTGACCTCTGTCCGTGTCAGTAGTAATAGTAAATTGGTTGTAGTGGTAGGGGTGGAAGTAGCACAAGCAGTAGCAGCAGCAGCAGTAGTGACCGGAATATCAGCAGTAGTAGTGACTGTTATAACAATAGCAGTAGTAGGAGCAGCAACAGCATTAGTAGTGATAGTAGTAGCAGTGATTGTTAGTAGTGACCTTGATAGTAGTAGTAGTAGTAGTAGTAGTGTCCGTAATAACTAATATATGATTTTAATGTTACTAGTTTAGGGTGTTTAGACTTGGCTCGAATTTCCTAATAAAATGGAGGGTAGAGACGGACTATATGTAATCTGAACCTTTTCAACCCCTTATTTATTAATTTTTTTTTACGGAATCCCACGTTTTAGGCTATGGAGATTCCGATTCTGAAAAAAAATTGTTTCAAAAATTTCAATCCCCCCACCCCAAGCAGGCTATTTACATGCTAGAAATAACAGCCAAATCTCACAAAACTAGTGCTAGGGTTAGGTATAGGGTTACGGTCAGGGTTAGGGTTAGGGTTTGAGTTAGGGTTAGGTTTACCCTGTGGATCTATATAAAAACCGGGGGGGGGGGGGAGGACGAAATTTTTAAATTGAGATTTTTGAAATTTTTTTTCAGAATCGGAATCTCCATAGTCTAAAACGTGGGATTCTGTAAAAAAAAATTTTTTAAATAAGGGGAGAAAGGTTCAGATTACATATAGTCCATCTGGTCCAAATGGAGCTCTTTGTTTTGACGTTGGGTGAAAGTTGTGTTGTCATTAAATTGATAAAGTGGGAAGGTCGTAAACTTTGGATTTTTATATATATATATGTATAGCACACATATGTACGTATGTGTGGATGGATGGATTGATACGTGTATGGAAATCTAGCTTCGTTTTATTATTCCTTACTAAGAGATATTCAATACAGTGCAAATTGAAATGATTCACTGGTTTCACATGGATAGTATCCACAAATCATCACCGCTTCATTACCCAAAGTAGCTATTCTTGTTCGAGAGAGCAGAACCAGTTAATGTATTTACTAGAATAAGCTAAGTTTGCAAGTCCTGTAGTCTAGAATTAGCATGGCATAATTTTTCTAAACATACTTGTCGCAAACTATTTTCGATTATGAAGGTTTCAATTATGAACATTTGGATTATGAAGGATATTAAGCTGTTTAGTCATTCGGAATAAGCAAATATTATCGTTTATTTTGTAATATAAATTATTACTTTGTATTGAACATTGAATTAGACAAATTGGTGAAACACTAACTCTATTAGATAGCTCTAGGTCATCTATTCTTGCTGTTTTGAGTTCAATGTGTGTAACCAGGTCTGTAAGAAAAGGATCCTTGCATTCTAAGTTTGATTATTTCCTTGAAGGAAAAATTAGAAATCGAGAAAGCTAATATAAATAGCCAAGAGGAATTAATGGGAGGCAAAATGAACATGTTCATTGTATTAATTAATATCTGCCTACTTCATGTATTCATTTAATAACTAGCATCATACTTTATTACAATTAAGAAATTTCTATTTCTTTTAAGTATTTAAATCAATATATTTTCACGACAAAATGCAAATGATGTGTTTTGTAAATATATAAACATGGTTTAATAACTTGAATATGAAATGCGAGAATTACTGAAATCGGTTTTCGATGACTTCTTATGAAGCTGAATTTAAGGATAGGAATAATTCAATCTAACACAACTATTTAACGTTAAATTCCTGCAGGCAGCACGCATGAACACACAAAATTAAGCATATAAATATTCTTATCATTTATTATTTAAAAAAAAAATGTAGTTGTGTTATGTAGGAATGCTTAAATGTTTCACAATATAGTAACAGTTGTATAAATTTGTGCATGTGTCATAAGATAGCCATATGACCGGAGAAGATGTGTGCTGTTATATATGAATTTTGTTTTGCGTGTATGTGTAAATGGCACTCACCCGCTCTTTCTCTCTCTGTCTCTCTATTAGACGATATATTTCATGGGCGGAGGTTACGAATATGCACACTACGCGGTTTCGGCGTAACCCTAACCCTAAACATTGGGAGTGCGTATTCTTTACATTCGACCATAAATACATATGCATACATATTGCGTGAGTGAGAGAGAAAGACAGAAGCAGAGAAAAAAAAGAGAGAGAGAGAGAGAGAGAGAGAGAGAGAGAGAGAGAGAGAGAGAGAGAGAGAGAGAGAGAGAGAGAGAGAGAGAGAGAAGAAGTAACTGTATTTCCTCGTAGCATACAAAAAATAGATGTCTTTTGTTGTGGCTTATTTAATAGAATATTTATGTGTACATTTTCATAAATGCTTGTCTGTGTAGAATGCTACGCATGCACGAAACATGGGACGGAAGTGAAACATCAGAAGCAGAGCGAAATATTGTTAAAAAAAAAACAAGACAATTGTAAGACTCAACCTAGTTTACGAGTTTATCTTAGTTGTTAACAAAGAGTTGTTGAGTCAAAAACATTCTTTATTTGGTAGGTAATTAATTGGATATACATTACTTTCGTTATTCACACGTCGTTACCCGCGTAATGCAACGCTTTGTAATTTGTTTTTAAATTGAAAGTGTGAATCTATATTAATTTTCTAATGAAACCTGGTCGTTATACAGAAGTGTATTTGAAATAACTATACCTTGTTTAGATAACGTAGAAAATATGTAAATGAAAATAAAGTTTATTTGACATGTGAAATTGATTTGATTGTACTGGTCTTAATATCACTTGGTAAGAATAGAAATCATTTGACGACACCTTTGTGTTTTTAGTTGGCTATCCTGTTGCAGGATCAATGCGTGGAATATTGAAATGATAACCATATTTTCCATCCCACAAAATAAGAGTATACTGGAGAGCATCATAAGAAGGATGAGGCTGCGAAACAATTTTAAGTTTGTTATCTCGAACACAAATGAGAATATCATGATTTTCATGGCGATCACCAACGATAAGGGTGTCTACTTCATTAGATGTGGGCTCATTAAAATAACGTAAAATGTTTTTATCTATAGTTTACTATAGACGTAACGAACGCAGAAACACAAACACACACACACACACACACACACACGCACGCACACACACACACACACACACACACACACACACACACACACACACACACATTGAATTGATAATATTGTAAACAACAAAACGTACACAAACCAAGTTCAAGCAAAACGAAATGTAGTCAATATAGGTGCACAACATACTTTCTGTAGCATAATTATGCTATACAAAATGAAAAGTCACCAATTTAGCAAAAGTTACTAAATGTAGCCAATGTAAGTACAAAACATATTTTCCGTAGGATAGTTATGCTATAAAAAAATGGAAAGTCACCAATTTAGCAAATATTAGTATGCGTCACCAACGTAAGAAAGTGCATAAAGTCAACATTTATTTAGAACATGTACTAAATGTTATAAAATTCACGATTGAATGTCACAGTGAAGAAAGTAAAAATCCAAGAAAATTCTGAAGGCAAGTGTATACAAAGAAATATGCTGTTATGAACGTTAATTTAAAACATATGCTGAAGGACGTACGTAGTAAGATATAATTTAACTGATGTTACTATAACATTTTAACTGTTTAACTTTATAAGCTATAGATTAAATACTGACCAACGCAGTACAAAGTTTGTGCGACGTTGATAGACTGTTGAATGATTGGAGAAATACAGGGACTGTTAAAATAAACAACATTATCTTGAAACTTGTTAGAAGGAGTGGAAAAACATTTCCATAACTATATTGAAAGAGCCGCTGAGTCTTTCTGCTTCGCCATGTTTGTGAATTTATTATAATAACCAGAATAACATATTCCAGATAAATAAGCGAGTATTGTGAGTGGCATTACATCAGCTAAATGTGCAATTTGGTAGTACTCGAAAGTGAACGTCGTTGTTCGTTTTAAGCCCAGGCCGCAATTAAGCTTTCAATATCGGCAGGTTTCACTCGTACGGGGGTAATGCATACATAATCTAACACACATACACATACATTAATGCACACCTGAACCCTATATCTGCTCATGTGCATGTCTGTCACTGTCTTTAGATGTGTATGTGTTAGTCGTAACAAAAATGTATGTATACTGACAGACACATACACCGTCACGCACATATATTTGTCAGTCATCGGCCTAACGTAGGTAACGATCGCACGAACACACTCGTATAGAAAAGGTGAAACGTTGTGGTGGTGATATGAAATGTCATTTACGATAGGTGACTAAAAGAAAAATGATAATGTTAGATTTCTCTAATGCAAATATGTGAACGAAAATATAGTTTAGTTGGTAGCAAAAAGCTTACTGAATCTTTTGATACCCATACGTGAAAATCGGCAACTCATTTTTGGATTGCCTAAATTACATACGCACACGCATATACAAAAACTCTTATATATTTATGGATATATGTGCATATATGTATCTACACACACACACACACACACACACACACACACACACACACAAACACACACACACATATATATATATATATATGCAGCCACTCATATTTACCGCACAACACACACACACACACACACGCACACACACACGAACACACACACACATACATATAATATGAAATTTTAAGAAAATTTGAAGGGAATTAAATCTGCGGTCAGATATTAAAAAAGCACTGTCTTAAAGAATTTGGTTAACCATCTAAGTGTCTGTATGTGTACGTGATTTGGTTATCAATATGTGCATGTGTGTGTGTGTGTACGTGCCTGCATATATATATTAATATATATATATATATATATATATATATATATATATATGAGAGAAATGTATATATATATATATATGAGAGAGAAATACATATATATATATATATATATATATATATATATATATATATATATATATATATATATATATATATATATATATATATATATATAAGAGAGAGAGAGAGAGAGAGATATGCTATCATTCATCTTATGCTGAATACAGTATTACTTTAAATTTTAATTTGAATTATCTTCCAGTAAGCATTAAGAATAATTCTTCTAAAAATAGGAAAAACAAAAAAACACAAGAGAAATGTGGGCAAACTATTTTGATATGACATGGCTAGACTATAGAAATAAGCTTGTAATGTAAGCTGCTGATCTTGGTAAGTATTTTTTTAGACTGTACAACTAATAACATTTCATTTAGGGAACATTCTATACCGTTCAATATTGAATGTATATGTAGTGCTGTTAGAACAAGAAAATGTCATTATTTTGGAAGACATTGAGAAACTGGTTATCCCAGAATAAGTATAGTGATTTTTTGACACATTTATGTGGCTTCGCATGTGGACTTTTAATTTGCAAAACAACAACGTATAGGTAGTTATGCCAGCAGTCAATATCGTATACATATGTATTAACGATCAATTTCAATAGAAACCCCTAAATATAATACATATAATTGCAATTCTATATAAGTTGTATTCTGTAGTTTTCGCTTATGTTTAAATTAGAAAAGAATTCACAGATTACATTTGCCATCACCTACAAAAGTACATACAGAAGCATACACACACTCTTATATATAATCAGAACTATATATGTGTATTTGTACATATATATACATTGCGGTGACATCCATCTCATTCAACGTACAGTGAAGTCGGTCTCTATTATTATATAAATGGATCCCCGTTGATAAAATCTCACGCTATTGGAGATACGGCTGGGTTTTGACTAATGCTTCATGTATATAGAGAACTGACAGGTTTGCACCTGATGTCTTTTTATGTTAATTTCTATGTTCTTTATTTTAACTTGTATTATGTTATACGAGTTTTATTATGTATGTATATTTATGATCAGTGAAGGCGCAATGGCCCAGTGGTTAGGACAGCGGACTCGCGGTTATAGGATCGCGGTTTCGATTCCCAGACCGGGCGTTGTGAGTGTTTATTGAGCGAAAACACCTAAAGCCCCACGAGGCTCCGACAGGGGATTGCGGCGAACCCTGCTGTACTCTTTTACCACAACTTTCTCTCACTCTTACTTCTTGTTTCTCTTGTGCCTGTAATTCAAAGGGTCAGCCTTGTCACACTGTGTTACGTTCAATATCCCCGAGAACTACGTTAAGGGTACACGTGTCTCTGGCGTGCTCAGCCTCTTGCACCTTAATTTCACGAGCAGGCTGTTCCGTTGATCGGATCAACACTTGACGTCGTAAGCGACGGAGTGCCAACAACAATTTATGCTCATTATTAGTTTACGAAAATTGTAAAATTGCGTTTGTATATGTGTTGATATACAATATGTTTGTATGTGTATTTCTTACTAAGCTATTTTCTGTCTTGTTTTACACACTCTCGTATTTTGTCTTTCTGTGTGTCTTTCTGTCTGGGTGTTAGCCTGTCTCTCTTACTTTCTCTCTCTCTCTCTCTCTCTCTCTCTCTCTCTCTCTCTCTCTCTCTCTCTCTCTCCTACTAAAGCTAATTGTTCTTTGACTATGTGTTTGCTTAACTTTTGTTTTAAGTATCATCTTACATATCTTAGAAGGTTGCTTAAGAAGTGTTATATCATGGAAATTTTGAAGTGAAAAATCGACTTACATTTCTGATGAGATTAGTGATGAACATTCGCAATTCTTTTCAATGAAGTTTCTGCTGTAACACAAGCTTGAACACGCAATTATTTCTCTTGTACTGTGTCAGGTATTGATCGTAGGAATATGTACATAGTCGCGATCAAATTTGTTATATATTTTGTGAATTGTCTACATCAAACAATATTAAAACTTATTTATCACCCAAGCCACTCCAAATATGCATGATCCGACAAGTGACAATTCAATGGAACATAACAGTGCTAATTAATTCATAGGAATCTAAAATTTCAGATTATAGAATTAATAGAATTTTGTAAGTAAAATCATTGTTAACAATATAAAATAAAGAGAGTTAATTCGTTATAGAAATTTTCAACAGCCTAGTAATATCAATATTCCAACTTAGAGAATATGAAATGTTTCGATAAAATTCAAACGCGGAATTGAAAACATTCCAATTTCAAATCACGCAAAGGACCCTGAAAGAATGTGTAGAAACGTTTTCTTTAAAGTTTTGTTGATTAAGCAAGAAATTTTACCTCATATCTCTTGTAAGATTTGTGAATGCTAATGTCATTCAAGATTATATTGTTTTTTGGGGCACGGAATTGTTTTATGCAGGCAAATAATTGAATATATTTAATATATTATCCACAAATTTGTACATGTATGCCTTGCTTCTCAATTTGGTAATATTTTCTGCGAGCTTACCAAAATGTATTCACTTCGAATATCTCAGGATACATGAAATTTGGCTAATCGATCATTTTGTCATATTTGAGAGATTTCTATGACCTTGAAGATTCTTATGCGCTGTATGCATTCACATATATTTACTCATTAAAAGAAATGCTTTCTAGATAAATACATAAATGCATCTCACTCGAATGATGTTCATGGGTGGTAACTCACATAATACTTCTCAAGAGTATCATTATTGATGCCATAACGACTAGGTTCATATTTTGCAATTTTAGTGAGTGTGAAACGTGATGTAAAAAAGACATCGAAGTTTTCGTTTTCTTGCATATTTGTAAAAATATTGAAGAGATTTGCCTGAAGGGAATCACACATTATTGTCATATGCTTTTATGACCTTAACAGTTTGGATAATGCAGAATTATATTCTGCTGGTCTTGAAATCACTTTCGCATGCATGGTTTCTTCTTCATATACAGTGGATAATCACTGATCTGCCTCCCACAGAGAAAAGAGTAAGCATTGACATATGTTTGCGCAATTATTACCTTCCATCCAAAACTATTTTCTATTCTGAAATCGACATGGACAGTAATCAGTGTGTTTCACACTCTGATGTTGAGCGGAATTGGTGATGTTATCTATGTTCTAGCTGGAAGAATATGATCAATTTCCTTTCTGCGTATTATATCTTTTAAACAAAGCAGTAGTTTAGTATAGTTATATTTAGATGTTGAATTTTGTAGAACGCACCGAACAGGAAATGTTGTGGCGTTAACCTGGAGGCATATCGAAACTTCTTTAATTCTCATTTCGATTGAATGCTGAGGGGCTTATTGGTGGATCAATGACACTGATAATAGCATACTGAATGCTATGTATGCCTATGTATGCTGTCCTTCTAAGTCAAGTGGTAGAAAAACGACCGGTTGTATAACAATTGCTTAATTTACATCATATTGGGTTAATATACTTTACTTATACAACGTGCATATTTGATGGATGTTTTTCCTTGAATGTAATTTGTACTGGCTCGACGTTGGTGAATGAAGTCCGTAAGTAGTTATTGATATTATAGCGAAAATTATACTTGCGTCGGATATCATCTAAGCATATAGGCATAGAAATTATTTTCACAAAATACATCCGATAAATTTAAATATTGATTAGATTGATATAATATTAAATATTGATTAGATTAACCGATAAGTTTCTAACATTCAGACGAAAGATTTATCGGATTTCCCTAAAGAATTCCTCACCTACAATTGGAATGCAAATTCCTCCAACTGCAACCGCCAAGGACAACCTTGACCTTGCTCTTGGTATGATAATGCAAGATCGCCGAATATCATGTCATCAGATAGCCGAGAGACTTGGCATCTCAATTGAAAGATCAGAAAACATTGAGACAAAAAAACTTGGGTTCTCAAACGTTTCCGTAAGGTGGTTCCCTCGCCTTTTGACTCCTGAACAGAAGCGCACTACGTGCACTGTGTCCACGAGCAATCTGAAACTGTTTGAAGCCTATGAAGATATTATCTTGCTCATTTCATTTCTATGGACGAAAGTTGGGTTCATCGCTACCAGCCTGAGACCAAAGAATAATCAAAGCATTGGAAGCACAGATCTTCTCATACCCCAAAATAGGCCAGGGTCATTCGTTCAGCTGGTAAGGTCATGGCGTCCGTTGTTTTTTTTTTTATTCTCAAGGTGTCTTGCTGCTCGATTACCTTGAAAAGTGTCACACCGTTACGGGGCTGTTATTATCAGCTACTGAAACACCTCCGAGAAGCAATGAAAGAAAAAAGGCCGGGAATGCTTACCAGATGAGTCCCTTTTCATCACGACAATGCTCCAGCCCACACTTCAGTCGTTGCCATGGCAACAATTCGTGATTCTGCATACGAACATGTTCTCCATCTGCCTTATTCTCCAGACTTAGCCCCCTCTGCCTTTTATCTACTCCCCAAAAAGAAAACGGGCCTGGCTAGTGGCCATTTTGCCAGTGGCAATGACGTCATAGACGCTGTAGGAAGTTTCTTCGAATCTCAAACAAAAGATGTTTTTCTACGCCGGGATAATGGCGCTTCAACACCGCTGGAGAAAGTGTTCAGCCATTGAGGGGGACTATGTTGAAAAATAAATCATCAGAAGTTTTGAACCATGTTTTGTTTTTGAGACTCACAAGCTTTCATACACCTCTCGTATTATGAAATGTTAGCGCCAAGCAGTGTTTAGGCATAATCAAAATGTAGGTTAGTTAAAATGTTTGTGACATAGTTCAACTGCTAAAAGGCAAATTCAGTGCGGTTAGTTCAATGACAACATGTATCAGGAATGCCAGCCTTCGATGTTTCGAGTTGTTTGATTCTTATAATTGGGATGTATCTAAGAGAGGCAAATCTGGACAAACTTATAAAGAAATAGTTTTATGTAAAATTCAGTCTACAACGTTGACTGATTTGTGCTGGTGGGCCACACATACATGCAGGCGTATGTATTTACATGCATAAATACATATACACACTCATGCATACATGTTCATGCATACATACATATTCACCATATTCTTCCCGTCGGGGTTAATACCAAAATGTGTTAATCCATGGTACGCTGGATCTTCAAGAATGTAATTGCGATTTGCTTTCCAGTTTTTATTCCAAGTGTGGTGTTCCCTCAGCACGGCATGCGATAAAATTGTTTCCCAGAATGTAGCGACTGGCAGAATAATTAGCACGCTGGACAAAATGCTTAGCGTTATTTCGTCTGCCGCTACGTACTGAGTTCAAATTCCGCCGAGGTCGACTTTGTCTTTCATCCTTTCGAGGTCGATTAAATAAGTACCAGTCACGCACTGGGGTCGATATAATCGACTTAATCCGTTTGTTTGTCCCCTCTGTGTGTAGCCCCGTGTGGGTAGTAAAGAAATAAGAAAGTAGCGACTGAAAAACATCGATTGTCAGTAAGTGCAATGACTTGCCTCAAGATATTGTTAGTGTTTAAAACATGGCAACAGATGTCCAAATCTCCACATTAAAGTGCAATTATATCGCCTACATCATTTTTCTTATAGTTTCAATTCGGTCAAGATTTCTTGTTAAAACGTAAATCACAAATATTTAGCTCACATATCCCACCACGTTAAAAGACAATAAACATTTCTATTTCTTGCACCATACTGGGAAATGTAAACAAACAGAATTCAGTCAGCATTTTATCAGTTTTTGCAGCATTTCGTCTCGTTTGATGTACTATGGTTGTCATTTATAATCCGTAGCGTATTGTAAAAATAATGGCAATTCTCTTAGCGCATATCCAACACATACAATCTCCGCTTTTAATTAAATGTAACTTAGCGTTCTTAGCATATCAGCAGCGATTCCATGACATTATCGTTTTCTATTATACTAACATTAACATCACAGAGCTCTACTATAATATCTTTTATTAATGAATTACTTTAAATTTTAGCTTCAAAGCAAATGTTCTGACAATGATATGCATATAGTGGGGAAAATGATATTAAGAAATGGTTATGGTTGCTAAAAAAAAATAATAACACAGATACTGAAATGTAAATATATTATGGATATATCTAGAGAGATGGGAGAGAGAGAAAGAGAGGGGAAAGTTGATATCTATTTAGTTATCTATGTATTTGTGACTCAGTAAACGTCTAAATTTATATGAACGCATTTCTGAAGAAAAAAGAGTAAACAGTACTTATGGTCTATTTCTTTCAACGCGGTTAGTAATTTACACACCCGTGCGCACACATACAAACATGCGTGCACACATACACACATGTGTGCACACATACACACATGCGTGCACACATACACAAACACACACATACGTGCGTTCAAATATACACGCTTACACTAGGTATATGTCATTTTTGTTACGAGTATGAATTTATATGAGTGACTTATATGTTCGTCGGAACTTGAATCAAGTGTTTTGTCCTTGATAGTCCTCCTCTCTGAAAATCTATCACACTCCGCTCTCACACAATTTTAGAATTTAACTTCATTCGCCATCTATTCAGGTCTAATAGCCTGACGGTACTTATTTACAAACGGCTGCATATAATGTCCTGCAAACCAGCTTACATTGTATTTTGAATAACTCTGTAAAAGTCAGTCTTTTGTGATGGGAAATAAATCCAGTTTGCTTATGCGATAACAGGGGTCGGCTTTCTCATTCCCGTATATATTATAGGAAATACACAAAATACTATTATATATATATATAAATACGTAAGTATATATATATACACACACACATATATATATATATATATATATATATATATATATATATATATATATACATATATGCATATATATATATATATATATATATATATATATATATATATATATATATATATATATATATATATATATATATATATATATATATATACATATATGTATATATATATACATATTTATATATATATATATACATACATATATGTGTGTGTATATATCTCTGTATGTATGCATGTATATATATATATATATGTAAATATATTGTGTATATGACTGAGACATCCATACTATTTTTATTGTCTTAATCGTAATTATTGAATATGAGTAAAACGAATATAGATTTTTGTGTATAATATTTTTTTATGCAATTATTCGTGTACTGAATGACGTACTTGGAAATTTCTATCAGTTTATAATATTTTTAATAAAATAAACAAAACCACTGGTAACTATTGCCAATGCTTCACAATAAAATTTGGCGATAAAGAGACGGAGAACTTGAGAATTAAATTTCTAGAATATTGAATTTTTATGCTATGGATGGGGAAATGTTCCTTGTCAAGATGCATGACAGCAACGGACATAAATCTCACTTATTACACATCGTCGACCAAATTTTGGATTTTCAACTACTCAATCATTTGCCATTCTTATTTTGAATTATTTCTGATCAGATTATTTAAGTTTCCCCTT